>NW_012110375.1:321298-327870 GCF_000951045.1 Mandrillus leucophaeus | reverse complement strand
TTGGATAATTGTTACCTCTGGAGGGGAGGAACGGTTTTTTTTTTTTTTAAAAGATAGGGTCTCACTCTGTTGCCCAGGCTGTGCAGTGTTGTGATTATGGCTCACTGCAGTCTCAACCTCCTGGGCTCAAGCCATCTTTCTAACTCGGCCTCCTTAGTAGCTAGGGTCACAGGCACATGCCACCCTGACCAGCCAATTAAAAAAACTTTTTTCTAGAGATGAGGTCTGTGTTGCCCAGGTTGGTCTTAAACTCCTGAGGCCAAGTGATCCTCCTACCTTGGGCTCTCAAAGTGCTGGGATTACAATTGTGGGCCACTGCACTTGGCCTATTTTAGTATCTTAAAACTGCTTTACATTTTCATATTGGCAAACCTAAAAATGTTTGCCATTGCAATTCATGTATATCTCATGTTTAAGAAGAAAAGTCAAAGGACAAGACCTTTAGGAGTTACTGGCTTTCCTCCATACTCTCCGTAACTGTTTTGTTATTGCAGTTGCCAACTTAGGTTACTTTTGTTCCTAGAAGGCTGGGCTACACTAAAGCTTAGAAACACATTTCTTACAAGTGGAGTAGAAGCTAGTTTTAATTTCTCCTTCCTTTCAGTTCACTTAAGATAATACTTGGGGCCCGTTTAGGTCCCCATATCTCCAGCCCTCTAGGTAAAACAGGAGGGAAGCTGGACTACAATGTCAGGCACTTCAAATGCACCAAAGTTCTGAAAAGGGGAAGTCCTGACCCTAACTACCAGTTTCCCACTTTTCAATCAATGACATGTTGCTCTCTCACACATAATTCTGTGGGAGCCTTTAAACCATATCAATAAATTGAAAAAGTACATAGCATCAATCCAACCAAAAGATATTTGCATGGTAAATGTGATGCGCTGATATAGACTCTAAAATAACGCTAACATGTGGAGAAAAAAGGGCACAGAATAGTGTTGATAGTATTCCTTTTGTGTAATTTTAAAGGGTATGTATGCTACTGTGCGCATAGAAACTCCTGAGAAGATACATAGGAAACTTAACAGTAATCACCCATTTTTTGCAGGTTAGTGTATAGCTTTTCTTTCTTATTATATAATTTCCTGACAATTTGTATTTTCTAACCCTTAGGTATATTGCATTCATTCATTCATTTTTATGTCAAGGATTATCAGGATGGTAAGATCCTGGACCATTTGTGTTTGCTTCTTTATACTTCTCAGGATAAAATAACCTAAATGTTACTTACCACTACCAGGAAGATTTATGTGACTACATTAAAACTTTATTCAACAAAATGCCATAAAGTAAAAAGAAAAGTCACAAGACAGACTAGAAGATATTTGCAACATATAAAACTGACAAATGATTGATGTCTAGAATAAAGAACTCCTAAAAATTATTCAGAGAAAGAGAAATAATTCAGTAGAAAGTTGGGCACAGGATATATAGGAACAGGTTCTTCACCTGTCTCTTATACACATCTAGATGTGTATAAGAGACAGATATATTGGGCACAGGATATATAGGAACAGGTTCTTCACAGTAAAATAAAATGTCCATTAGAATGAAGGATTTAACGAGTAATTAAGGAAAATGCAAACTAAAGTCATAATAAAACACCATTCCACATTCATGTAATTCACAACAATTCACATCTACTTTGAAGAGCAATTTGGCAATGTCTAGTAAGGCTAAATGTGTTTATTCTGTGATACACGTCTTAAGTAACTAATGCAGTGAGCCCAATACAGAAGAATGTTCCACTACAGTGTTGTAATACAGAAACTGGCAGCAACTGCATGCCTTCAGTTGGAGAACAGATAAATTAACGGTAGTTCCCATAATTGAATACTGCTACATAGTACTAAGATTAATGAATGAGAGCTTCACATATAATATAGATTGAGTTAAAAAAGAAAAGCTGTAGAATGAGCCAGTATAAGGCTTAAAAACATATAAAACAGTACTAAAGAGTAGATGGTTTAGGTTATATACAGTGAAAGTACAACAACATATACAGGAATGATAAGCATTAAGTTTTGGATAATTGTTACCTCTGGAGGGGAGGAACGGCAATGTGATCTGGAAGTGGCAAAATGTTAAGATTTGACAAAAGTAGGTGCTGAGAACTTTGATATTCAGTATGTAATTCACTATACTAGAAATAGTACAGCCACAACCAACACACACATACACCTATTTAAGCCCAGAATGCTGTTTCAATAATACATTTTAGTGCCCTGTGAGGGGCAGATGCCATACTAGGAATTTGGGGTACAGGTATGAACAAGGCACAGTACCTGCCTTCAAGATAATATCACAGAAGCAGACGTGGGTCCTGATTAACTCTGTCACTGATGGCTAGGATCTGTTCTTTAATCAACAGGCCTGAGACCCTTCAAAGTTCAACGAATGTTTCTGAGGTTTCAGACACCCACCACTGCCCTGCTTCCTTTATCTTTCCTTTACAGAATGAAGATAATGGGCAAACCACGACAATGATTACAGCATAAAACAAAGAAGACAACTTCCACACAAACGCAGAAATTACTTTTATTATGTTAAAATATTCCTTAATGAGCTAGCAATTATTTATGTGGAGGAGAGTCCGGAAAACAGGTTCATGACTGAATTATCCTTGTCCTTGATTATATTCATGAATTACAAATATCACACTATTCTCTGGAGTAGCTGTGAAGCTCTACGAGGCTGTGAGGTTAGAGGCGCTTCTCCCTGCCTGTTAAGCTGCTCCCATCGCATCACAACAGGATGGACATTATTTTTCTCTTTTGAATTAAATCTTTACAACAGTTCGAATGCTGTAAAAGGAAGCAACATACTAAGTTTTAAATGATACCTTTAAGACCACTAAAATTGTTTTTCGACTCTCCATTGCCTCAAACTCTGTGTCATTATTACATTCTATGATACACAGTTAAAGAGAAAGCTTACCTCTTTCCAGAATGCATCAGTTCAAAGGCTTTGTTAATTTCATCAAAAGACAGATTGTGAGTCACAAATTCATCAACTTTTATCTTTTTGGACATATATTCAGACACCAACTTTGGGACACTTTCAACACTCTTCCATCCTAAAAGAAATCACACATTAATTTATTCAACACATTCCTGCAATATGCTTGTTACTTAGTGGAGGACACAAACGCATTTAAAAGAATGAATTTTGCCGGGCGCGGTGGCTCAAGCCTGTAATCCCAGCACTTTGGGAGGCCGAGACGGGCGGATCACGAGGTCAGGAGATCGAGACCATCCTGGCTAACCCGGTGAAACCCTGTCTCTACTAAAAAATACAAAAAACTAGCCGGGCGAGGTGGCGGGTGCCTGTAGTCCCAGCTACTCGGGAGGCTGAGGCAGGAGAATGGTGTAAACCCGGGAGGCGGAGCTTGCGGTGAGCTGAGATCCGGCCACTGCACTCCAGCCTGGGCGACAGAGCGAGACTCCATCTCAAAAAAAAAAATGAATTTTTTGATGAGCTAAAGGGTAATGAAAAATCCAAAATAGCATGGAAATGATTTGACAAACACCTTTCAGTTAAGAAGTAAATACTTGAAGATGGCCGAATAGGAACAGCTCCAGTCTACAGCTCCCAGCGTGAGTGACGCAGAAGACGGGTGATTTCTGCATTTCCAACAGAGGTACCGGGTTCATCTCACTGGGGCTTGTTGGACAGTGGGTGCAGCCCACGGAGTGTAAGCCAAAGCAGGGCAGGGCATCATTTCACCCGGGAAGCGCAAGTGTTGGGGAATTCCCTTTCCTAGCCAAAGGAAGCCGTGACAGACGGTACCTGGAAAATTGGGACACTCTCACCCTAATACTGCACTTTACCAATGGTCTTAGCAAACAGCACACCAGGAGATTATATCCCGCGCGTGGCTTGGAGGTTCCCATACCCACGGAGCCTCGCTCACTGCTAGCATAACAGTCTGAGATTGAGCTGCAAGGTGGCAACAAGGCTGGGTGAGGGGCGTCCACCATTGCTGAGGCTTGAGTAGGTAAACAAAGCGGCCCAGGAAGCTCAAACTGGATGGAGCCCACTGCAGCTCAAGGAGGCCTGCCTGCATCTGTAGACTCCACCTCTGGGGACAGGGCATAGCTGAACAAAAGGCAGTAGAAACTTCTGCAGACTTAAAAGTCCCTGTCTGACAGCTTTGAAGAGAGTAGTAGTACTCATAGCACGGAGTTTGAGATCTGAGAATGGACAGACTGCCTCCTCAAGTGGGTCCCTGACCCCCAAGTAGCCTAACTGGGAGGCACCTCCCAGTAGGGGCCTACTGGCACGTCATACGGCCAGATGCCCCTCTGAGACGAAGCTTCCAGAGGAAGGATCAGGCAGCAGCATTTCCCGTTCTGCATTACTTGCTGTTCTGCAGCCTCCACTAGTGATACCCAGGCAAACAATGTCTGGAGTGGACCTCCAGCAAACTCCAACAGACCTGCAGCTGAGGGTCCTGACTCTTAGAAGGAAAACTAACAAAGGACATCCACACCAAAACCATATCTGTACGTCACCATCATCAAAGACCAAAGGTAGATAAAACCACAAAGATGGGGAGAAACTAGAGCAGAAAAGCTGAAAATTCTAAAAATCAGAGTGCCTCTTCTCCTCCAAAAGAACGCAGCTCTTCGCCAGCAACAGAACAAAGCTGGACGGAGAATGACTTTGATGAGCTGAGAGAAGGTGGCATCAGACGATCAGTAATAACAAACTTCTCCAAGCTAAAGGAGGATGTTCGAACCCACTGCCAAGAAGCTAAAAACCTTGAAAAAAGATTAGACGAATGGCTAACTAGAATAAACAGCGTAGAGAAGACCTCACCTGATGTAGCTGAAAACCATGGCACGAGAACTACATGACACATGCCCAAGCTTCAGTAGCCTATTCGATCAACTGGAAGAAAGGGTATCAGTGATTGAATATCAAATGAATGAAATGAAGTGAGAAGAGAAGTTTAGAGGAAAAAAGAGTAAAAAGAAACGAACAAAGCCTCTTAAGAAATATGGGACCATGTGAAAATACCAAATCTATGTCTGATTGGTGTACCTGAAAGTGACGGGGAGAATGGAACCAAGTTGGAAAACACTCTGCAGGATATTATCCAGGAGAACTTCCCCAACCTAGCAAGGCAGGCCAACATTCAAATTCAGGAAATACGGAGAACGCCACAAAAATACTCCTTGAGAGGAGCAACTCCAAGACATACAATTGTCAGATTCACCAAAGTTGAAATGAAGGAAAAAATGCGAAGGGCAGCCAGAGAGAAAGGTTGGGTTACCCACAAAGGGAAGCCCATCAGACTAACAGTAGATCTCTCAGCAGAAACTCTAAAAGCCAGAAGAGAGTGGAGGCCAATATTCAACAGTCTTAAAGATTTTTCAACCCAGAATTTCATATCCAGCCATAAGTGAAGGAGAAATAAAATCCTTTACAGACAAACAAATGCTGAGAGATTTTGTCACCACTAGGCCTGCCTTACAAGAGACCCTGAAAGAAGCACTAAGCATGGAAAGGAACAACTGGTACCAGCCACTGCAAAAACACGCCAAATTGTAAAGACCATTGATGCTAGGAAGAAACTGCATCAATTAATGAGCAAAATAACCAGCTAACATCATAATGACAGGATCAAATTCACACATAACAATTTTAACCTTAAATGTAAATAGGCTAAATGTACCAATTAAAAGACACAGACTTGCAAATTGAATAAAGAGTCAAGACCCATCAGTGTGCTATATTCAGGAGAACCATCTCATGTGCAGAGACACAGAAAGGCTCAAAATAAAGGGATGGAGGAAGATCTGCCAAGCAAATGGAAAGCCAAAAAAAGCAGGGGTTGCAATCCTAGTCTCTGATAAAACAGACTTTAAACCAGCAAAGATCAAAAGAGACAAAGAAGGCCATTACATAATGGTAAAAGGATCAATTCAACAAGAAGAGCTAACTATCCTAAATATATATGCACCAAATAAGGAGCACCCAGATTCATAAAGCAAGTACTTAGAGACCTATAAAGAGATTTAGATTCCCACACAATAATAATAGGAGTCTTTAACACCCTACTGCCAACATTAGACAGATCCACGAGACAGAAAGTTAACAAGGATATCCAGGAATTGAACTCAGCTCTGCACCAAGTGGACCTAATAGTTATCTACAGAACTGTCCACCCAAAATCAACAGATTATACATTTTTCTCAGCACCACATCACACTTATTCCAAAATTGACCACATAGTTGGAAGTAGAGCACTCTTCAGCAAATGTAAAGGAACAGAAATTATAACAAACTCTCTCAGAACACAGTTCAATCAAACTAGAACTCAGGATTAAGAAACTCACTCAAAACCACCTAACTACATGGAAACTTAACAACCTGCTCCTGAATGACTACTGGGTACATAACGAAATGAGGGCAGAAATAAAGATGTTCTTTGAAACCAATGAGAACAAAGACACAACATACCAGAATCTCCGGGACACATTTAAAGCAGTGTGTAGAGGGAAATTTATAGCACTAAATGCCCACAAGAGAAAGCAGGAAAGATCTAAAATTGACACCCTAAC
>NW_012110375.1:319339-320206 GCF_000951045.1 Mandrillus leucophaeus | reverse complement strand
GAGAAAGAAATAAAGGGTATCCAGTTACGAAAACAGGAAGTCGAATTGTCCCTGTTTGCAGATGACATCACTATATATTTAGAATACCCCATAGTTTCAGCCCTAAATCTCCTTAAGCTGATAAGCAACTTCAGCAAAGTCTCAGGATACAAAATCAATGTGCAAACATCACAAGCATTCCTATACACCAGTAACAGACAAACAGAGAGCCAAATCATGAGTGAATTCCCATTCACAATTGCTACAAAGAGAATAAAATGCGTAGGAATACAACTTACAAGGGATGTGAAGGACCGCTTCAAGAACTACAAATCACTGCTCAACAAAACAAAAGAGGACACAAACAAATGGAAGAACATTCTATGCTCATGGATTGGAAGACTCAATATGGTGAAAATGGCCATACTGCCCAAGGTAAGTTACAGATTCAATGCCATCCCCATCAAGCTACCAATGGCTTTCTTCACAGAATTGGAAAAAAACTAAAGTTCATATGAAACCAAAAAAGAGCCTGCACTGCCAAGAAAATCCTAAGCAAAAAGAACAAAGCTGGAGGTGTCACACTACCTGACTTACAAACTATACTACAAGGCGACAGTAACCAAAACAGCATGGTACTGGTACCAAAACAGATATATAGACCAATGGAACAAAATAGAGCCTTCGGAAATAATACCACACATCTACAACCATCTGATCTTTGACAAATCTGACAAAAACAATAAATGGGGAAAGGATTCCCTATTTAATAAATGGTGCTGGGAAAACTGGCTAGCCGCAAGTAGAAAGCTCAAACTGGATCCCTTCCTTACATGTTATAAAAAATTAATTCAAGAGGGATTAAAGACTTAAATGTTAGACCTAAAA
>NW_012110375.1:318129-319289 GCF_000951045.1 Mandrillus leucophaeus | reverse complement strand
AATTAAAAGAACTAGAGAAGCAAGAGCAAACACATTCAAAAGCTAGCAGAAGGCAAGAAATAACTAAGATCAGAGCAGAACTGAAGGAGATACAGAAGCAAAAATCCCTTCAAAAAAATCAATGAATCCAGAAGCTGGTTTTTTGAAAAGATCAACAAAATTGACAGACCACTAGGAAGACTAATAAAGAAGAAAAGAGAGAAGAATCAAATAGATGAATAAAAAATGATAAAGGGCATATCACCACCGACCCCACAGAAATACAAACTACCATGAGAGAATACTATAAACACCTCTACACAAATGAACTAGAAAATCTAGAAGAAATGGATAAATTCCTGGAATGCACCCTCTGAAGACTAAACCAGGAAGAAGGTGAATGAATCCCTGAATACACCAATAACAGGTTCTGAAATTGAGGCAATAATTAATAGTCTACCAATCAACCAAAAAAAGTCCAGGGCCAGACGGATTCACAGTCGAATTATAACAGAGGTACAAAGAGGAGCCAGTACTATTCCTTCTGAAACTATTCCAATCAATAGAAAAAGAGGATATCCTCCCTAACTCATTTTATGAGGCCAGCGTCATCCTGATACCAAAGCCTGGCAGAGACACAACAAAAAAAGAGAATTTTAGACCAATATCACTGATGAACATCAGTGCAAAAATCCTCAATAAAATACTGGCAAACTGAATCCAGCAGCACATCAAAACGCTTATCCACCATGATCAAGTTGGCTTCATCCCTGGGACACAAGGCTGGTTCAACATATGCAAATCAATAAACATAATCCATCATATAAACAGAAACAAAGACAAAAACCACATGATTATCTCAATAGATGTAGAAAAGGCCTTTGACAAAATTCAACCACGCTTCATGCTAAAAACTCTCAATAAACTAGGTATTGATGGGATGTATCTCAAAATAATAAGAGCTATTTATGACAAACCCATAGCCAATCTCATACTGAATGGGCAAAAACTGGAAGCATTCCCTTTGAAAACTGGCACAAGGCAGGGATGCCCTCTCTCACCACTCCTATTCAACATAGTGTTGGAAGTTCTGGCCAGGGCAATCAGGCAGGAGAAAGAAATAAAGGGTATCCAGTTACGAAAACAGGAAGTCGAATTGTCCCTGTTTGCAGATGACATCA
>NW_012110375.1:308959-316069 GCF_000951045.1 Mandrillus leucophaeus | reverse complement strand
ATATACCCAAAGGATTATAAATCATGCTACTATGAAGACACATGCACATGTATGCTTATTGTGGCACTATTCACAATAGCAAAGACTTGGAACCAACCCAAATGTCCATTAATGACAGACTGGATTAAGAAAATGTGGCACATATACATCATGGAATACTATGCAGTCATACAAAAAGGTGAGCTCATGTCCTTTGTAGGGACATGGATGAAGCTGGAAACCATCATTCTGAGCAAACTATTGCCTAGGACAGAAAACTAAACACCGCATGTTCTCACTCATAGGTGGGAATTGAACAATGAGAACACTTGGACACAGGGTGGGGAACATCACACAACGGGGCCTGTCATGGGGTGGGGGAGGTGGCAGGGATAGTATTAGGGTATATACCTAATGTAAATGATGAGTTAATGGGTACAGCACACCAACATGGCACATGTATACATATGTAACAAATGTGCACCTTGTGCACATGTACCCTGGAACTTAAAGTATAATTTAAAAAACCCAATAAAACTATGGATATAAAAATAGCTATGGATATAAAAAAAAGAAGTAAATACTTTTGAGAATTTTCCTTTCTCTGTATTAAGATTTACTAAAACCTCATTAAAGTTTTGGCCTATTGAGACTTTTAAAACTGCCCACGACAGAACTCTGGAAGTCTCAACAACAAGCTTATTTAGGTCCACATCAGCAAAGATTTCTATAATCATGATATTCAAGGAAGGAAAAAAAACTCATATAATACAGGACTTTATTTCCTTGGTTTTAAATTTAACAATGAAATAGGGATAGCATCTCAGAACAGAAAACTATGAAACTAAAAAATGAAATAGAACTCTTAGCTAAATGGTAAGATTTTAAAGAAAATCAGGTGCTTCAATTTCTCACTGTATCTAAAGAAGCAACACAATCAACAAGAAGCCTTCTACCTTTTAAGGATGCTTTCAACCATATTTCAAACCTCTTTTGAGCCTTTTCCAAACCTCCTCCCTTATATTCTCCACTAATTATTCTTTCCCCACAAATTGTGGGGATTTTTTCTTAAACCTGGTAACTGAGATGACCACAGCCACTCCTGTTCTCTAGACAAAAACTTCTATTATCTTTGGATCATATTTTAGCAATGCAAGGGGCCTCAATGATACAGTGAATTACCCAACCAGCATGTGCCAGAATGAGGCTTCAGTTAGAGGTTACTACCAAGACCCCCTGGATCAGCCAGGCTTGGAATGCCCTTTCAAATACAGCCATGGACAAAGTGATGCCCCCAAATAGCATACACAGCTTACAAAGTTTCTTCCATGATACTCTGCTGTGGCATATATCTAGAGCTTTGAAGAGGAGGACAAGTCAGATTGACATTTTCTAAGGCAAATTCTGTAGTTATAAAGAAGGAAGACTTTGGCCAAACCCCCATTTTAGCATACTTTCCAAATCTTTTCTTCTGGCCTTCAAAAAAGCTGGCATAATATGAGGTAGAGGACCTTAAAAGACAACTCGTTAAACACAGATCATTCAAAACACACGCAATGTGATTTTTTTTCTTTAGGAGGATGAAGAAATATAAATATATATTTTTAAAACCCTTTAAAAACTTTAGACTCAATGCAAATAACAAAAGAGAAAATGCAGTAATCTCATCCATTGAATTACCTCCAAAGGCAGTGCCTTTCCATGTGCGACCTGTTACCAGCTGGAATGGACGAGTGGCAATTTCTTCACCTGAAGCAGCTACTCCAACCACCACGCTGACGCCCCAGCCCTTGTGACATGCCTCAAGTGCTGCTCTCTGCAGGCACAGGTATGACCAAATCACAGAAGTCAGTGCATTTTCCTGAGAATAACTGCTTCCCAGAAACTTCTAGAGATGCCATTGTTTTTAAAGAAAATGGCAACAAAAGGCCAAACTTAACATTTAGTGAGCTCAATTTCATTGAACAATTTATATTTTCATTTACTTTTTTTGTTTTTTTTTTGAGATAGTCTCCCTCTGGCACCCAGACTGGAGTGCAGTGGCATGATCTCGGCTCATGGCAACCTCTGCCTCCCGGGTCCAAGCGATTCTCGTGCCTCAGCCTCCCTAGTAGCTGGAATTACAGGCATGCACCATTGACACCCAGCTAATTTTTGTATTTCTAGTAGAGATGGGGTTTCATCATGTTGTCCTGCTGGTCTCGAACTCCTGGCCTCAAGTGATCCACCCACCTTGGCCTCTCAAAGTGTTGGGATTACAGGCGTGAGCCACCATGCCCGGCCTGAACAATTTATTTTAACAAATTAACCTGGTTAAATATTAACATAAATTAAAATAAAGTGTTTATTTGCTTTCTATTTTAAAAAGTAAACTGTAGTTAAACTCTAAAGGATTTAATTTTAAAAAGCAGGCAGCAGAATTAATAGTAATACTTTTACTGAGTGTCTATGTACATTTCAGTAGATAATGTTACTACAGGTTGATTATCTTTTATCTGAGATACTTGGGACCAGAGCGTTTTGAATTTTGGATTTTTTCGGATTTGGAATATTTGCATCGTATTTATTGGCTGAGCATTCCTAATCTGAAAAGCTCCAATGAACATTTCCTTTGAGCATCATGTTGGTGCTTAAAGTTTCAGATTTTGGAGCATTTTGGATTTTTGGATTAGGGATAGATGTTCAACCTGTACCTGCATTTTATAGATGAGGAAACTGAGGTTGAGAGAAGCTGTTTGTTCAGGGTCACTGGGTTAGTAAGTGGATGTGTATTTGATTCCAAAGCCCATGCTCTGCACAACTGCTTTATTCTGTCTTTTCATTTCATGAGACATGCACTTAGCAGGCATTGAAAGGCAAAGAAACATCTCTTCTCATCCTTCCCTGAGCTGTTCTTGTATCATTTCCCACTGTAGTTCAGATATTTTCCCCTTCTTTCACTAGAATAATTCTTATCAAGAAACTCCTTTGCCAAAACAATTTTTAATCTAAAACTGCATTTCAAAAAAAGCAGTTCCACAAATTAAAAAGGAATGAAGCTCATACTCACCATGACCTTCACATTACCAATACATTCAAAGGAATAGTCCACTCCTCCATCAGTCATCTCAATGAGCACTTCCTGGATGGGTTTACTAAAATCCTGAGAGTTAATACATTCAGTGGCTCCAAACTCTTTGGCCCTTGCAAATTTATCTTTATTGATGTCCACGCCAATGATCCGGGATGCACCAGCCACTTTACAGCCCATGATAACTGCCAATCCAACCCCTCCCAGGCCAAAGACCGCACAAACAGAGCCAGGCTCCACCTAGGAGTAAAGACAGTTTATAAAGTACACATTCTACCAGAGTCAAGAGAATCGCTGGGTTTCATACAGATGGGCCAATTTCACTATTCTAGGACAGTTTCACTGAATTAAATTAGAAGGCAGAAGCAAAATCCCAAGTCAGTCTCTTACCTTGGCAGTGTTCACAGCAGCACCATAACCAGTTGAAATGCCACAACCTAGAAGGCAGACTTTATCCAAAGGTGCTAAAGGATCTATTTTAGCAACAGAGATATCAGCCACAACTGTGTATTCAGAAAATGTGCTGGTTCCCATGTAATGCAAAATTGTCTTTCCTTTGCAAGTAAATCTGCTGGTACCATCTGGCATTAATCCTTTCCCTTGAGTGACTCTAAAGAAAATAAAGAAAAAGGCAAGTTGGAATTAGGTTTCTAAAAACCCACAAGAAAAAGAAATCAGTTTTAAAAATAATGACAAGTAAATATTCAGAAAGTGTTGTAAACTAAAATTTTGAATGTATTCATTATTAATTTAGCACCTTGCAGCAATGCCTGATAAACGAAATTTATAAGAGATTTATAATCTTATCCATCTTTTCCAATATTCACTAGCCTTCTAGATCATACTGTTAGAATATTGAACTCATCTTAAGAGGTACAACTTATGGATCAGTTGGAATTATTTTAAAATCCCATCATTAAAACGGTCGGCCGGGTGCAGTGGCTCACTCCTATAATCCCAGTACTTTGGGAAGTTCAGACAGGAGGACAACTTGAATCCAGGAGTTCGAGAGTAGCCTGGGCAACATAGCAACACCCTATCTCTACAAAAAATAAAATTAGCCAGGTGTAGTGGGGCATGTGCCTGCAGGAGGTTCACTTCAGTCCAGGAGTTTGAGGCTGCAGTGAGCCGTGACTGTGCCACTACATTCCAGCCTGGGTGACAGAATGAGACCCTGTCTCAAAAATAAAAAAAATGAAAAAACCTCTGTGAGCAAATATAACTTCTTAAAGGATAAAGCCAAAACCAGTACCTATGCAAGCAGAAATTACAAACCATTAACCAGATCAGCTGACAAAAACAGATGGCCAAACTGGCTAATTTATATCTTTCAGGAAGCATTTTTTCTGAAGTGTAACTAACAGTCCTCAATAATGCAGGTTAAATTACCTCTTCACTTTGTTTTGCCTGTGACTTGGTTACACCAATAGCAAAGAAAACCCAAAAAGCTTACAAAGGCCATTGATGCAATAAATGGTAACAAAAATTACTTTTGCTATTCTAAACAGAGGTGATATAACATCTTGCTTAGGAGTACCCACCCTAACGTCAGAGTACTTGGGTTCAAATCCTGTGTCATCTGAGCAAGTTAATTAATCTTTATGCCTTCATTTTCTCACTAGAAAATGCTGAGAAACATAGGTAACTTCCTTTACAGATTGCTATAAAAATCTAATGAGATGTTATATGAGGCTTCAGCATTGTGTCTGGCACAGAATTGATGTTTAGTAATTATGTTATTTTAAATAAAATAAATACTAAAATTGCTTTTTTTTTTTTTTTTGAGACAGCACAGGCTGGAATGCATAGCTCACCACAGCCTTGAACACTGAGGCAGGAGGATCGCCTGAGCTCAAGTGATCCTCCTGCATCTGAGTACCAAGTAGCTGGTACTACAGGGGCATCGAGACGGGGTCTTGCTATGTTGCCCAGGCTGAACACCATAATTTGATGTATACTCTTAGCTAAACTCTTTGGAACATACATATGAATAAATACACAGATGAGAAAATAGACTGCCTCTAGATTCAAGAGCAAATACATTTCTTTTGACAAAAAAACAAATATGACCAGAAACAAAGAACAGGTGACAAAGCTCCATCAAAAAAAATTTTTTTTTTGAGAAAGGTTTTTACTCTGTCATCCAGGTTGGAATGCAGTGGTACATCACTGCTCACTGGAACCTCAACCTCCAGGGCTCGTGATCCTCCCACTATAGCCACTGAGCAGCTGGGACCACAGGCACGTGCTACCAAGTTCGGCTAATTTTTAGAATTTTTTATAGAGAGGGGATTTCACCAAGGTGTGCACGTTGTTCTCTAACTGCTGGACTCAAGTGAACCACCTGCCTCAGCCTCCCAAAGGGTTGGGATTATAGGTGTGATCCACTGCACCCGACTAAAAATAACTATTATATCTTAATGAGAACAATTTAAGTTTGGTTAGCCCTCCTTCATGTGAGAAGTCACGGTATTCTAGAGGAGTTTCTTGAACAAAAGGTGATGTGGAATACATTTTATGCTTTGAAAGAATTTCTCAAAATGGTAACAAACACAAAGAACCCATCACCATTACTGTATTTCATGTGTTGCAAAATTTTTCAGACTGTGTTTAAAATTCCCTTTCAAAGTGATTAGTTTTTTTGTTTTTTTGGTTTTTTTGGTTCTGGTTTTACCAAAGTAACAGGATTTGCTTTATAAAATAAATGCAATTTTGTTTTCCAAAAATATAAACTAATTTTGTCAATAACAAACAAATGGATCTCCCATACAATGCTGGTGCAAGTGTAAACTGGTACAAGTATACCAGAGAGCTGTAGATGCATATCCTATGACTCAGCAATTATAATCTCAAGAAAATACTCAAGAGAAAGCAATGCTTATATCCATCAAAAGACATGTATAAGTAAGAATGTTCCTAGCAGCATTACCTGTAACCACCCCAAACTGGAGTAACCTAAATGTCCATCAACAGGAGAACAGATCAATACTGGTATTTTGAATGCAATAAGACAGAGCAACAAAAAAGAACTACTGACGCATATGCAGCTTGATATATCTCACAGACATCATGAAAGAAAGAAACCTGACAAAACAGCATGCACTGCATGACTCTATTTATACAAAGGTCACAGTGAAAGGAATCAGGACAGTGGTAACCTAGGAGGGAGGTAGGTTCTGACTTGGAAGGGACATGAGGGGCCTTGTCAGGTGCTGGCAGGGTTCTCTATCTTGATCTGGGTGATGCTCAAACCAACAGGTGTTTACATACATAATTATTCATTGAGCTGTACACTTAAGATCTATATACCTTAAGTGCTTTATAATATGCATGCTCTACCTCAATTTAAAAGAAAATGGAACACACACAAGGGGATCTTAAATTTCCTCAAAGAGGTAGTTCTTTCAGTGCTGTTATCTACTACAGTAAAAACAACTACCTTTTCTGTGTCAAGGAGTTGGGTTATCTCCTGCAGTCTTCCTAATAGCCTTAGTGGGTAAGTTTTATTACTCTCACTTACTGGACAGTAAAATGGTTCATAAAAATGATTTTGTTTAATCTCGCAAGCATATTTTTCCTTACTACATAGTTTGGCAAATTTAGCCTACTGTTTTGTGAAGAGAATGGGTACCGAAAATTCTGTTTTATATCTTAATGGCTGGTGATACTGGACAAACCCCTTAGTTTCTCTCTCTTTTTTTCTGTAAGAAAAGTCAGTATATTTATGGTTTGTTTTATAAAAGTTACTATAATAAAATGGTACATAGTATTGAATTCACAAAAATATGAACAAATTTTTATAGCAAGACACACTCACAATGAAAACACTGCTTCCAAGCAAGTTACATCCAGATGACAGTGTCTATACACACAAACATCCCTAAAATTTAATGGTTCTTTTCTTTGCAGCAGGAGGGAGAGAAAAGAAAAAAGATAGCAGATACCCTCAACTCTTCAAAAGCAGAGATTTGGTCAATGAAAAATAAAGGAGTTGAAAGAAAAATGAGCCAACAAATTTCCAGATTATGACAAACCATTCCAGGGCAGGGTTGGCGGGGGGG
>NW_012110375.1:280275-308909 GCF_000951045.1 Mandrillus leucophaeus | reverse complement strand
GGGGCGGGGTGGCGCGGTAGGGGATCCTGGGGAGAGGGAGGGCCCAGCTGCCTTTGTGAAGACCAGCCAAGGTTAACATGTGGCACCATAGCTGGCAAGGTGAGGCCAGGGTGAGGCATAAGGTGGAGTCACTCCCCTGGTCTCTTCACATCCCCACTACTTCTTTCTTTCATGGGGCAGAGAGGAAACAGAATGCAGACACCCCTTGGGGGCTGTACAAGTTACTTAAATCAGTCACCTCTATAAGCTACACATTTCCTCATGTGAAAAATAAATGTTTCTTCAGTTGCACAATTAGGCAGAAAACTACAAATGGTAGAGAAGGTTGCTGCTGTGCCCAGGTACCCTCTCTGTGTCAAAACTTCTTAATTTCTGAGTCTTCTCTCATCTGTGAAAACGGGGATAGTAGTGAGGTTGCTATAAAGATGGAATGAAACCACTGATATACAATGCACTATATAAACTGCCACATAATTATTTATTATCATTGTTAATATGACCTTGTGGAACAGGAATTAAAATAAATTAAAGAATGTGTAAGCAAAAACTCAGTTATATGTAAGAAAACCCAATTTCCCCTGAGGAAGAGAAAGAGCTGGAGTCCTTTAAAATTAACTGCCTGTTTTTCTATGGCTACTGAGCCTTCTCTCTCCCTTTCCCAGGCATTGTGAAGACTCTGTTTCTCTAGCTGTGCAGCTGCAAGGTCACAGACAAATAATCTCAAGTCGTAAAACATGTTGTTCCGTGAAAAGTAAGAAATGATGTAATGCATGTCTCAACTGAATAACTGTCTTTGTTTCTCGCTTCTGTAATATGCTCCCCCCTGCAGAGATCTCTCTCCGCCCCACGAAATGCCTAAAAGGTGTCTTGACTCTTTGTTTGGGGCTCAGTCCTTTGGATGTTAATCCAACTGGGTTGGCACACCTAAATAATTAAATAATTCCTCCTCAACCCCTCAGTCTCTCTGATTCCTTAATTATCCCGTAGCACTTGTGTTTTAAGAAGAATATAAAAAGATACTAACCTTATCTTCTGGCAAAGGTTAGTTTTAGGATTTAGACAAAATTTGCATTCTCCACACTGTGGGATGTAAAGTGGGATGACAGTGTCACCTGGAAATAAATGCAAAGACATCCTGAACAGGTAGTATCTATTTCTAAATGAAAACATCAGCCTTTGCAAATTCCTGTCAACTGATGTGGCTTTGCAAAGTTAACAACTTCAAGTCTTAGAACTTTACCTAGGTAACATCATTCAGATACCGTCTAACCATGCAAAGAGTATGTTTCAATATTTTTATCTAAATGAAACTCTTTAAACAATAACTGAAGAACAATGAAGTTATATGCTTCAAAATCCTGCTTCATTGATGCATCTCTAAAAATTCTTCCAAAATTGGTTTTGGAAATGTACTTAAAAAGTTTCACACAAATGGCAGTCTGCAAAATCAGAGAGAAAAAAAAATCCAAATATTTGTGCTTCCCAGATGAGGAATAAACTCTCTTGACAATCTACTTAGATGATACCTGTTAATATGTAGTGGGTAGTTTTATCAGAAAAACAATTTCCCCATAGGAATAAGCCAAAATCATCAAACAAGTGGTTCAAATATCTCCTTACCCGCCTTCAGTTTAGTAACTCCCTCGCCAACACTTTCCACAATTCCAGCACCTTCATGTCCCAAGATCACTGGAAAACAACCCTCAGGATCAGCTCCACTCAGGGTATAGGCATCGGTGTGGCAAACTGCAGTGGCAATGATCTATTAGGACATTAAAACAATGAATGTTTAAGTGTGTGTGCATGCAATTCAGAGGTACAGATACAAGAAAAGTCATTTTATTATAATACTGTATTTCACTGACTCTAAGACACATTTCTTTCATATTTTAACCTCTCTGAATTCAGCATGTGCTTACAATCCATGGCATCTTAACAATTAGAATTGGCAGCAATTTTTTAGTGGTACTTAAAAGCAATGGTGCATTTGTATGCAATGAAATAGGGAACATCCAGTCCCCCTTTCAGTGCATGTTAGCAAGGAAGGTGAACAAGGTCATTTTATGGGCACCATGCCTTCAAGCATGGAGAGAAACATCACTTGTGTGCAAAACAGGTGGACTCCATCTCACCGCTAGTTTTCTCATGACAGCTGGGAAATATGATTTTTAAAGAGGTAATGACTACTTCAGAAATATGCCAGTCTGTTTGAGTCTGGGCCAAAATTCAGAACTTTGAGAGGAACCAACTCTCTTTTTACAAACCAGACACAAGTTCTATTTAAATGAGCCTGTTATCTCTCTCTCTCTGGCTATATTATATAATAATAATAATAACTTATTATTATTTTTATTATTATTTGAGACAGAGTCTCGCTCTGTCACCTAGGCTGGAGTGCAGTGGCATGATCTTGGCTCACCGCAACCTCCGCCTCCTGGGTTCAAGTGATTCTCCTGCCTCAGTCTCCTGAGTAGCTGGGATTGCAGGCACGTACCACCAGGCCCGGCTAATTTTTTGTATTTTTAGTAGAGATGGGGTTTCACCATGCTGGCCAGGCTGGTCTTGAACTCCTGACCTCGTGATCTGCCCACCTTGGCCTCCCAAAGTGCTGGCATTATAGGTGTGAGCCACCATGCCCGGCTGTAACTTATCTTTTAAAGCCACCAAAAGCACAGAAAGGCAAAATCTTGGAGTAGTTCTATTTATGTGTCTCTGCTCCTGGCTTATATATCCACTTACAAGGTAACAATCTTTGCTACCTGTCTGCAGTTTTGCAGGGAAGATGACTGTACTCATTGTGTCCATACTGCTCAATGAGCACAATGAATACCCACTGAGCTGTATGGGCCCTTAATATATCCAGGACAAACATCTCCTTCAGTGGCAAAATCACAATCAGCTTAATTTCTGAATTTGAAGAAAAAACACAATTATTAAAAGATTTCAAATTCCTGGGTATGGGTTGGAAAGGACCTTAAGATGTTATTTGGGCCAGTTGCCGTGGCTCACACCTGTAATCCCAGCACTTTGGGAGGCCGAGGTGTGTGGATCACTTGAGGTCAGGAGTTGGAGATCAGCCTGACCAACAGGGTGAAACTCCGTCTCTACTAACAATACAAAAATTAGCCAGGCGTGGTGGCGCATGTCTGTAATCTGAGCTACTAGGGAGGCTGAGGCAGGAGAATGGCTTGAACCTGGGAGGCAAGGGTTGCAGTGAGCCAAGATCCCACCACTGCCCTCCAGCCTGGGCAACAGAGTGAAACTCTGTCTCAAAAAAAAAAAAAAAAAAAAAAAAAGAAAAAAGATGTTATTTGGTCCTGGTCTGCTCCACCTGGTATGTGGGATCTTTGGGGGCATGAGCCAGTATGTGTGATGTGTTTTCATAGTGAGATGGTGGGGGAAGTATATTCCAAGTCACAGCTCTTTTTTGCTGTGACTCTTTTTCTAGAATGTAAATGATCACTACTCTAAAGCACTAATTTTATATCAAAACAAGTAGAGAGTAGTAGAATGCTAAATACATGAAGTTTTCTACATGCCAAGGTTTCAAAGATCTCTCCAACTGGCTGCCTTGTACAATATGCCTCTCTGCAGGGGTAACATCATTTCTCTGCCACCAGAGGTTGAGAAGCACTAGAATAATGAATTCCCTGAATCCTACCCTTGTCCGCCAGGGTGAGTGCATTTTAAAGCTCTCTAAGCAAGCTGACTTCACTTGCTTGTTGCTTTATTCAATCAGGAGCCTCTTCTCAAATCTTGTTTAGTCGCTGTAGCAAAACTGAAGACCATTTCTGTCAGAGGCATTTTAACCAGAGCGACACCATCTTGAATAGGCACTGGGTAAAATAAGGCTGAGACCTACTGGGCTGCATTCCCTGGATGCTAGACATTCTTAATCACAGCATTCTTAATCACAGAATGAAATAGGAGGTTGGCACAAGATACATGTCAGAAAGACCCTGCTGATAAGACAGGCTGGGGTAGAGAAGCTGGCAAAAACCCATCAAAACCAAGACAGCAATGAAAGTGACCTCTGGTCATCCTCAAGACTCATTATAGGCTAATTATAGTGCATTTGTATACCAAAAGGGAGTCTCACCAGTGCCATAAGTTTACAAATGCCACGGCAACGTCATGAAGTTACCCTATATGGTCTAAAAGGGGGAGGAATCCTTAGTTCTGGGAATTGCCCACCCCCTTCTTGGAAAACTCATGAATAACTCTTTGTTTAGCATATAATCAAGAAATAACTATAGGTATACTCGGTTGAACAGCCCATATTGCTGCTCTGTCTACGGAGTAGCTATTCTTTTATTTCTTTGCTTCTCTAATAAACTTGCTTTCACTTTATGAACTCACTCCAAATTCTTTCTTGCGTGAGGTACAAGAACCCACTCTGGGTGTCAGAATAAGGAACCCTTTCTGGTAACATTTCTTCTTTTGTTTCTAACGTGTCAGCATATATTTAAAGTTATGTAATCAGCAGAAAAATGAGTATCCTACAGAGTTACCTTAAACCCAAACTGCAGAAGATAAATTGCAATAATCCAATGACCCATGGGGATAGCTGTTCAGCCCAAGATCAAAGCTAAAAAAGATGGAGAAGCATGCTGCAAAGGTGAGTGATTAAGAGAAGGATGTTATGATTGTAAGGCTGGATGACTTTTCAATATCTTTTCTTTGACACTGTCCTTTGGGATTTATCCTCTGCAGATCTCAGATCTACTCATCTATCCAGAGACCTCCTTGTGTCTTTTTTTGTTTTTCCCCAGTGCCTTAAATATATCATTACCTTGATTCGAACTTCATGAGCCTTTGGGGGTGCCACCTCTATCTCCTCTATGGAGAGAGGCTTTCCAGCCTCCCAAGCAACTGCAGCCTTGCACTTGATAACCTGAAGTGGGAAAAAAGGGAGTAAGCTGTTTAACCTTCTAAACAAATAACTACTTAATAGCCAATTTAGATACAGATTAATGCTAACCTTAAAAAGTATATCACAGATTCACAAAGAAACATATGTTTCCAAGTGACATGTTTTTAGATTTCATACAAATAGTATACATCAAAAATGATTTAATTGAGATGATTACCTGGTCAAATAGAAAAGCATCTTTTGGTTAAAAAGTTGTACTCATCAAATATTTAATGGCCCTCTACAATGCATAAGCAAGAGCAGGTTAAGAACACAAGTTCCGAGAGAATCTGATTCAGCAGGTCTGGCATGGTGTCCGAGAAATCTGCATGCTTAACATGTGCCGGAAGAAATTCTTTTGATCAGGCTGTTCTGAATACCACTGGTTTGGTGCAAAATTGCAGGGTGGGAAGGAGGATTAGGAATGTAACAATGAGGAACTATATCCCTTGTAACCGCACCGGCCAATACAGCAGCCACTTGCACTTAGAAAATGACCACAGGCCGGGCATGGTAGCTCACGCCTGTAATCTCAGCACTGTGGGAGGCTGAGGCAGGCAGATCATGAGGTCAGGAGTTCAAGACCAACCTGGCCAGCATAGTGAAACCTTGTCTCTACAAAAATACAAAAATTAGCTGGGCATGGTGGTGCACATCTGTGTGGTCCTAGCTACTCAGGAGGCTGAGGCAGGAGAACGGCTTGAACCTGGGAGGTGGAGACTGCAGTGAGCCAAGATTGTCCCACTGCACTCCAGCCTGGGCAACAGAGCGAGACATCATCTCAAAACAAACAAACAAAAAAAAAACAAAAAAAGAAAACAGAGATATGCTATAAATATAGCTGGACTTTGAACACTTAGTTCAAAGAAAAGTAAAAATACTCATTAACAGTATTTTTAAAAATACTGCTTACATGTTGAAATGGTATTTTGATTATGTTAAGTAACATTATGTTATAAACAAACTATTAAAACTTCACTTTTTCCTTTTTAATGTGGCTACTGAAAAATTTTAAATTACACAAGTGACTAATGTATCTATAGCACACAGAGCTGCTTTAGAGATTATAGTCAGTATACCCTCCATAACCAGAGAACCACACGTAATGAGAAGGGTCCTGATTAGTTCACATTACACTTGAGAAATGCGTTGACAGACTAAAGGTTGTAAACCACTGGGTTTACAGGAGACAGATTTTAAAGTTAACAATTACAAAGAGTGTGATTTAAAGAGACAGGCACAAAGTAATACAGAAAGCAAAAAAAGTAGATTAAGTGCTTAACTTTGCTTGGTTTGGGAGAGCTTCACTTCTAACCCAGGATACTGAAGGATGAGGAAAAAGTAATTATAAATGGTGATAAAACACCTATATATAGGGTGATTGTGAGGACTGAGTAAGAATGAATATGAAGTCCCTGGCCGGGCGTGGTGGCTGAAGTCGCCTGTAATCCCAGTACTTTGGGAGGCTGAAGTGGGTGGATCATGAGGTCAGGAAATCGAGACCATCCTGGCTAGGTGAAACCCAGTCTCTACTAAAAATACAAAAAATTAGCCCGGCGAGGTGGCGGGTGCCTGTAGTCCCAGCTACTGGGGAGGCTGAGGCCTAGATCGCACCACTGCACTCCAGCCTTGGCGACAGAGCTCAAAAAAAAAAAAAAAAAAAAAGAATGAATATGAATATGAAGTCCCTAACACAATTCTTGGAGCAGCACAACTTTGCAAAGTAAGTTAGTAGTTATTGGCAGCAATAGAACAAACGGTTGAGGAAAAGGAGAGGTGAACTAGATAGAGATACAAACGGTTGAGGAAAAGGAGAGGTGAACTAAATAGAGATAAAAAGAATGGCCTCTGTAGGCCGGGCGCGGTGGCTCACACCTGTAATCCCAACACTTTGGGAGGCCGAGATGGGCGGATCACCTGAGGTGAGGAGTTTGAGACCAGCGTGGCCAACAGGGCGAAACTCCCGTCTCTACTAAAAATACAAAACTTAGCCGGGCATGGTGGCGGGCGCCTGTAATCCCAGCTACTCGGGAAGCTGAGACAGGAGAATTGCTTGAACCCGGGAGGCGGAGGTTGCAGTGAGCCAAGATCGAGCCACTGCACTCCAGCCTGGGCATCAAAGAGTGAAACTCCATCTGAACTGGAAAAGAAAAAAAAAAAAAAAAAAGAATGGCCTCTGTAAATTGGTGAGGCTGGAAATGATCGTTTTTTAAAAGTAAATTGCAGATATTAAATCTTATAGCACAAAGAATCAGACAATGCATTAGAATCTTTTTCACTTCAATGTGCCATAAATTTCAACTCCACAAGTCAGATTCAGAATACTAACAATTAAGTTATCCAACCTAAAAATCCAAAGAGACAAGAATACTAAATTTGATGGCCTGCTCCCCTTTAAAAAATGTCTTACAGGAGCCTAACTTTTCCTTTTTACTGACAATTCTAAGCAAAACAAAGTCCCACTCTAAATCCGCGGGAAATGGCACTACTTCAACATTTGAACTATAGTAACAATTACAATCTTTCACATTCTGTGAACAAAGACACACAGCAATAAGGAAAAGCAACTACCAGTTTAAGTCTGAAAGACTGTTTAGAGTTTCTTTCAAACTCCAATATGTTAAGGCCATATGTCTTACTAGAAAATGTCCAAATTTGCAAAGCATTAAAATAATCAGCAACTTTAGACTATTTATGTTATTCGTAATTTCTGCCTTTCTTTACTGTCTAATGTGTATTTTATGAACTTGTCAGAGAGGAGCAGACCTGGGTCGGAATCCCAGTCCGCCATCACAACCGACCTCAAATCACAGTTTTTGATAAGATGTCCCCATCTCGCGGAAGTGTTTGTTATGTGAGGACTAGAGGGAAGATAAATCTCTTGGCGTTCAAGCGCTCGAAAACGTTTCTGAAAGGGACGTAGGGGTCTTTCCAAAATACACTCCTTGGAGGCACAATAATTAAGGCGTAGGCTCAATTATGAAACACAAGCAACCTAGGAGTTAGGAGCACGGGCTCTGGCTGCAGCTCTGCCAAGTATGCAAGCTGCAAGAATGACCCAGAGTGAGTTACTTAACTTCGTGTAAGAAGCAATGCGTGGCCGCTCCTAAGCCATTTCCACTGGGATACCGTCCTGACCAGCCCCTGCCCCCCACTCTCCGGCTCTCCCACCCCCACCCCGTTCCGGTTGTCCCAGAAGCAGCAAAGAAAGCTGCTTCCCAACTGAAGAGCCGAGACAAAGCTTCCTTCTCTTTCTGCCCTGCTGAGCCGCTCGCCCGGGCCCAGTTTCAGAACCAGGAGCCAGATCCCGTCCTGGGCCGAGCCTCGCGCGCCCCCGAGGACAGCAGCCTGGTCCCATGCCATGCAGTCCCTCCCTAGTACTCAGGGCCCTCCGCTCAGCGGGCGCTACCTGGTTCGCCATGTCCACGGGTTTTGGTCAGCACGGGGTGCGGATATTCCGACTGAGCTGCGCGGCTACGGCGGCGTGGGCGAGGCGAGCGCCTAGCGAGGGGGCGGAGCGTGGGGGCGGGCTTGCAATGGCGTCGACCGGAAGGGCGGTGGTCGAGCTGTGGTGCGTGCCCCTAGGTTGTAGATTCCCGGGTGCACTCGCTGGCGAGGCTGCGCGGTGCCGGTTTCGTGGCTAAAATCCGACAGCCTTATTGCAGAACTCGTTTCTTTGTCCGGAAAGGGCTCCCCTGTGTAACTTTACACCAGTTATCGTAGATGAGGCTTGCAAATTACAGATACGGACGGTGAGGGAACGGGAATTTCACTGATAGCGCCTGAGAACCAGTAAGAGACCTGCAACAGCTTTGTGCTCCACTGGCAAATGCTTCCTCCTCTAATACGCATTATGTGTGCTTGCAGACACAAGGTGTAAGATACAGCCCCTCAAGGGACTCGCCATAGGGAGAGGACACAGAGCTGTGGGAATAAAGGGGCCACAAAGAAAGACAAAGGCGTTTGCTGAAAACTTCCCAAGCTCCCATTCCAGCAGTTCCTGAAGGGTAGGTAGGATTTTGGGGAGACAGTAGAACGTGGGCAGTGTTGGAAGGAGGAGATGAGGGGAACAAAACGTCTCCTGATCCTGGACAGTTTGATGTGTTAAGAGTGGGCCAGAGTGTAGAGAGAGAGAGAATGGAGTATTTTTGCCGGTTTACACTTTGTTTGTTTGAGACAGAGTCTTGCTCTGTCGCCCAGGCCGGAGTGCAGTGGTGCGATCTCGGGTCACTGCAACCTCCGCCTCCTAGGTTCAAGCGATTCTCGTGCCTCAGCCACCTGAGTAGCTGGGATTACAGGCAGACGCCACCACGCTGGCTCAATTTTGTATTTTTAGTAGAAATGGGGAGTGGGGTCCGGGGGCGGGGGGTGGTCTCACCATGTTGGCCAGGCTGATCTCGAACTCCTAACCTCAAGTAATTCGCCCACCTCAGCCTCCCAAAGTGCTGGTATTACAGGCATGAGCCACTGCACCTGGCCTGCCGGTTTACTCTTAAACTCTGTTGTAAATGCTGGATTTTGTTAAAATAGCTCTATCAGACACACTGCTCTTGTCTGTTTTTCAGTCTTTTTCATGGCTTTTTTCCTGGGTACATATGGTAAGATTATGTCCAAAGTCTTTCCATCCCTTCACTCCACTCTCTCACTCACACTATGGCTTTTAACTTCTATTTATGGAAAGATGACTACCAGATTATTATCTCCAACCAGGATGGCCCCCCTAAACTCCAGACTTGGACTGGATTTCTGTCTGCATTAGGATATCTCACAATCGAATGCAACTCCTAAAACTCATATTAATATTTTCTCCTTAAAGGGACTCTTCCCTCTGTGTGTTGACACTCTTCACGTACTTGCCCCAGCCAGAAACATGAGAGTCAACTTCTCCCTCTCCCTCAGTCCCTGCATTCAGTTTGTCACCAAACCCTAAATATCTATCTGGTCTTGTGCCCCCCTCTCCCCACTGCTGCTGCGTTAGTTCAGGCTTTCATAATTTCTTACAGGATTACTGAAAGATCCTCCCATCTGATTTCTTTGATGCCAGGCCCTTGAATCTGATACTTAAAAAGGAAAGCCCTGTTAGTGGCGTAACACTAATCAAAACGTAACATCAATCAATGCCATTTCCTAATTTCCTTCAATAATTTTTGAATGATGTAGGCTATAAACAAATACCATTCTTCTATTTAAAAATATTCAAGGGAGAACAAATGGATAAAATCCAAAGTCTTTAGGCCAGTCAGGCCCTGAATTACTTCATTCTGTGTATGTCTCTATCCTTATTTCCTGCTCTTCTGCCAAATTTCACACCAACCTTTAAGGAACATTTGTAGTTCCTTAAAAGGACTATGCTTTTTCTTGATTCCAGGCCTTTGTGTATGCCAATACTTCTGCTTGGAATGCAGCAAGCAGTTTCTAGTGAGGAAAAAAAGAGTTTTGGCAGAGAGTTAGTTTTCTTTTCCCTATTGCAGATATACTGTCTATTTTCTGGAAGGAGACACTTGCATTTTTGTAGTACCTTGTTTAACAATAATAGACAAGACTTCAGGTTTCTGGTCTGACATGTAAATAATTTAGAAGTCATCACTCCATCCTAACAAGAACTAAAAAGCGAAACAAAATGAGAAATTAACAACTCTTCTTAGAACTGTAGGAGAAGTGGGGTCACAGGGAAAACAGCTTCCCCAAAATTAGAGACGCAGATGGGTGGATTCAAAGAATCACAACTTACCATAGAAATGCACCTTTGCAGGAACCATTACTGGAGTAGGAAAGTCTGGGCTCTAATTAATGAATTGCTGGAGGCTCGTTATGGATTAGTTTGAGAGTTAAAGATTCTGGGGGGCTTTCACACTTTTGTGAGATTTACCTCCATGAATTCTCAGAGAAGATCAGAGAAAAATCTCCAACTGCTTCCTGCATGAGGAGTGTAAAAGGAACTATTTTGAAAAATTCTAGAGCATTTTGTTCTTAACAAGACTTGCCATCAAAAGAAACTATTTTACTAGAGCCTAGTGTACTGGGATTTTTACATGTGGTTAACTGCCCTGGGGGAAAGGAAATACCCAACTCCAGCTCCCTCTAGACATTCTGTACCACCTAAGGGGGTGGAAAAACAAACTGAGAACTGAAGTTTACAGCCTAGGGACCCAGGCTTACTAAAAGAATGAGATGAAATGGTAGAACTATAGGACACTTCCCCTTCCTGTATATCTTACCACTACATTACTAAAGGGCTGTTTACTGCAATTCCTTTGACCCAGTATATTTTATCTGCCTTTCGATACAAAATTACAAGGCACATTAAAAGGCGACATAGTTTGAATGGACAGAAGCAGCAGCGGAACCAAACCCAGAGAATGACAGAGATGTTGGTATTATCAGACTATGAATTTAAAACAACTATGATTAATATTGTTTGAAATGCTTGTTCCCTGGTACCGTAAAGAAATAGTACTTGAACATAAATTTAATTTAGTAAGGCCATTTTTACTTCTGCAGAAAGGGTACACTCGCCAGCAGTTTTGCCCGAGAATACACCAAACAAAGGAGACAGGGTCATTTATAACCTGATGCGTCCACCCTACTGCTGTGTCCGGTTTCCATTGGCTGGAATGGGACCTCACATTCCGTATTTGTCGTGACTGACTAGCAACTTAGAACTTTTTAAAAGAGGCAAAGGTGGAGAACAAAGGAAGGAGGAGGTAACTTGTGGAATGCTGAGAAAGGTAAAAACACTTTTAAGTAAGGAAGAGGAACAGGCTGTGACCAATCCTTGCTTGGACTAATATCAGCATGCCAGGGCAAATATTTAGGAGCACAGGTCTTTGAGTGAATTTTGCTTCTAAAAGAAGTTACTATTTATTCCTAATTAAATGGGGAGGAAAGTCTTTGAAGAGGAACCTCTACTTTATTTTTTACAGTATGCTAAGGGCTTTAATGGAAAAAATAGACGACATGCAAGAACAATGGATAATGTAAGAGAGATGGAAATTCTAAGAAAGAACTGAAAATAAATGACAGAAAAAATACTGTAACAAACGAAAAATGCCTTTGATGGGCTCATTAGTAGACTGAATGTGACTAAGGAAAGAATCTTTGAGCTTGAGGGTATGTTAATAGAAACTGTCAAAACAAGAAAGCAAAGAGAAGAAATGAATAAATGGAACAGGATATCATATACCTGTATGGGAGTACCAGAAAGAGAAGAAAGCAAAAGGAGCAAAAGCAATATTCAAAGCAACTATGACTGAGAATTTCCCCAAATCAATGTCAGGAAACAAACCACAGATCCAGAAAACTTAAACACCAAACAAGTGTTCCTTCCAAAACAGAAAGCACAAAGCCCACATGGGTTCACTGATGAATTCTTCCAAACATTTAAGGAAGGAATTATACCAATTTTCTACAATCTTTTTCAGAAGATAGAAGCAGAGAGAATACTTCCTAACTCATTTTACGAGGCCTGCATTGCTGTAATACCAAAGCCACAGACATTACAAGAAAAGAAAACTACAGACCAATATCCCTTATGAACGTAGATACAGATATCCCCAACAAAGTATTAGCAAATTGAATCCAACAATGTATAAGAATAATTACATGCCACAACCATGTGGAATTTATCCCAGGTATACAAGGCTGGTTCAACATTAGAAAAATAAATTAATATAATCCATCACATCAATGGGCTAAAGAAGCAGAAAATCACATGGCAATAGGTGGGGTAAAAAACATTTCACAGAATTCAACACCTATCCATGATGAAAACTTTCAGCAAATGAGTATTAGGAGGAAACTGTCTCAATGTGATAAAGAACATCTACAAGAAGCCTGCAGCTAACATCATACTTAACGGTGAGAAACTAGAAGATTTCGTGCTAAGACTAGGAACAAGAAAAAGGTGTCCCGTCTCACCATTCCTTTTCAACATCTTACTGAAAATCCTACCTAATAGAATAACACAAGGAGAGGAAATAAAATGTATATCGATTAGAAAGGAGGAAATAAAACAGTCTTTGCTTACAGATAACATTTATCTGTTTACAAAATCTGAAAAAATTGACAGAAGTCTCCTGGAACTAATAAGTGATTATAGCAGAGTTGCAGGATACAAGTTTAATACACACATTTCAGTCATTTTCCTGTATGCCAGCAATGAACAAGTAGAATCTGAAATTAAAAACCCAATACCATTTACATTAGCATCCCCAGAAATGAAATGCTTAGGTAGAAATCTAACAAAATGTGTACAAGATCTATGAGGTAAATTATACAACTCTGATAAAAACATTAAATAAATGGAGAAATGTCTCATGTACATGGATATTCTGAATCAACATTGTCAAATTGTCATTTATTCCCACTTGCTCTATGGATTTAACTAAATCCCAATAAAAAAAAAATCCCAGCAAATTATTTTGTGGATATTGAGAAACTGATTTCAAAGTTTATGTGGAGAAGCAAAAGACCCAGATTGGTCAACTGAATATTGAAAGAGGAGACCAAAGTTGGAGGACTGATACTACCTGACTTCAAGTCTTACTGTAAAGCTGCAGTGGTCAGGACAGTGTTATTAATGAAAGACAAAGGAACAGAAGAGAGAACCCACAAATAGACCCACATAAATATAGTTGGTTGATCTTGGACCAAGGGGCAGAGGTGATACAATGGAGAAAAGATAGTCTTTTCAATAAATGATGATGGGCCAATTGGACATTCACATGGAAAAAACAGAATCTGGACACAGACATTATACCCTTCACAAAAATTAAGTCAAGATGGATCACAGACCTATGTGTAAATTGTAAAACTATAAAATTCATAAAAGATAACATAGGAGAAAACCTAGATGATGACCTTGGGTATGGTGATGACTTTTAAATTACAACATGAAAGGCATGTATGAAAGAAATAATTGATAAGCGGGACTTTATTAAAATATTTTATGAAAGACAGTGTCATGAGAAAAGACAAGCCACAGACTGATAGAAAATATTCACAGAATATTTATTTGATGAAAGACTGTTGTCCAAAAAACACAAAGAACTCTTAAAATTCAACAATAATAAAACTAACAACCTGATTTAAAAATGGGCAAAAGACATGAACAGACTTCGTACCAAAGAAAATTTACAGATGGTAAATAAACATATGAAAAGGTGTTCATCATCATATGTCATTAGTTAATTGTAAATTAAAACAATGATGAGATGTTACTACATTAGAATGGCCAAAATTCCAAACACCGACACTAGCAAATACTGGTGAGGATGTGGAGCATGAGGAACTCTCATTCATTGCTGATAGGAATGCAGAAATGGTACAGCCACTTTTAAAGATAATTTGGTACTTTCTTACAAAATTAACCATACTAATTATATGATTTAGCAGTTGTGCTCCCTAATATTTACCCAAATGAGCTGTGAACTTACTTCCACACAATAACGTGCACACTGATGTTTATAGCAGCTTTATTCTTAATTGCCAAAACTTGGATGTCCTTTAGTAGGTGAGTGGATAAACTGTGGTGCATTCAGACAATGACATATTACTAAGCGCTATAAAGAAATAAGCTATCATGCCATGAAAAGACATAGAGGAATTTTACATGTGTATTGTTGAGTGAAAGAAGCCAATCTGAAAAGGCTATACATACTGTAAGATTCCAACTATATGACGTTTTGGAAAAGGCAAAACTAGGAAGACAGTAAAAAGATCAGTGGTTTTCTTGGTTTTGAGGGGAGGAAGGGATGAATAGTTAGAGCAGAGAAAATTTTTAGGACAGTGACACTATTTTGTATACTTATAATGGTGGATACATGTTACTATGTATTTGTCAAAACCCATAGAATGTACAGCACCAAAAATGTTCAAAGAGCAGGAAGAGAATTACAGCTTAGTTTAGAAATGCTCTGCACAAAATCCTGGTAGTTGGTAGTGGCAGACTTGGAAAAATCTTGCTGCGGTATAGAACTTCAAGTATTATATTTCTGTGAACCCTCTTGGACAGGAATGAAATCGCCTGAGGTAAAGATCTACATTGGCTTATGGGTAGCAATTAATGATTTGGTCAGATGATCAGGGACTTCGAAAGAATATGATTGTAAGATTGGTAACGAGGAAATCGGAGTAGAGGTGTGATGGACCTTTTGTAATGGTCACTGAGTGAGGAAAATTATTTTCCATGTGCTTCTCACCAAAAGGTCTGATTTTGAAGGACATTGTCAATAATTAGGTGAACAAGATGATCCACCTTGGGGATGTTGTTCAGAAGGGTATCCAAGTGCTTGCTCCATGGGCTTGTAAATGTAGTGGCCATGGATATAAGCGTGGGCCCAACGTCATAGATATTTTTTTATCAAGGTTGTTCTGACTCTGCCACTGCTGAATACCAGATTGAGAAGTAGCACCACCAACCCTGAGTCCCCAATATGGTATAGTAACTCAAGGGGACTAGACAGTTTCTATGCGACAGGTTGGTTACATTTGATCTCTTTCATCATGGAGGAGGCAGAAATTTGTTCTCACTGGGACCAACACTTACTCTGGATATAGAATTGTTTTCTGGCTCTGTCATGCTTCTACTTCTACCATCATCCATGAATTTATTAATATAAATTAAACATAGACTGAGACTCTGAGATTTAAAAAATTAAGGCATAAGCTTTAAATTATTCTGTTATACATGTAGGCGGAAAGGAAAATGCTAATGGTTTTCTTTTAACTTAGCAGAAAAACTAAAATACTGCTTAGAAATACAGAGATGTATTCTTACAACATTTTTCCTAGGTCAAAACCTTGTCAGTAAGACAATCAGAATTACAGATTCCTTTTGGAGGTTATTTTCACAGGACAAAGCAACACTTTGTAACACTTTGGAGTCTTATAAGACATTTTGGTTCAAATAACATTTATATTACAGAGAATGGATTTCTTTTTAGCAAGGAACAGAAGAGGTTCTAGTAACAATTATGAATATTCACACAGCTCCATATTGCTGAGGATAACAAGTGGATATTTTTTGGAACATTCTTAATGTAATATCTTATCAAATCAGATTTTTTGAAATACTTCATGATGCAGAATTATGTTTCTCTTTTCATAGCTGCAAGGAGAAGGGATATCTTTTTCTCAGATTTCTTTGGTTAATTATAAAGACTTTCATTTTTAAGGTCAGCTTCTGAAATTTTATTAGCTATATTATAAGCAGGCCTATAGAAGATAATTTTATTGGCAGAAATGGAGAAAGTGATAAAAAGTTATTTAATACCAAATCATAGGATGGTATTGTTTTTCTTCTATATTATTAAGTATCCCTTATTTACCTATAATTTCTTTCAAAAAGACCTTGAAACTTCAGGGAAGACAAATGGTCTATCCTTGTGTTTTTTTTTTTTTTTTTTTTTGAGATGGAGTCTCCTGGGAGTGCAAGGCCACGATCTCGGTTCACTGCAAGCTCTGCCTCCCGGATTCTCGCCATTCTTCTGCCTCTGCCTCCCCGGTTCTCGCCATTCGCCTGCCTCAGCCTCCCGAGCAGCTGGGACTACAGGCGCCTGCCACCATGCCCGGCTAATTTTTTTTGTATTTTTAGTAGAAATGGGGTTTCACTGTGTTAACCAGGATGGTCTCGATCTCCTGACCTCGTGATCTGCCCTCCTCGGCCTCCCAAAGTGCTAGGGATTACAGGCGTGAGCCACTGTGCCTGGCCTATTCTTGGGTTTAAAGTTATAGAATAATAGTGCCTAAGAGATATGAAAGAAAAAAATTAAAAAATTAAGTTTCTAGAAAAGAGCAGTCTGGTTTAATAGCGTTTTAGAGTGGATATATTTAGGAATTTTATAAAACTCAATATTTGTCAACAATAGGAGATGGCTGGTAAGAGAATACATAGAGACGGCATTTACTGGCCTATTTTTCCAAATAAGAATGTTATTCAGACTGTATATAGAACATTGAGTTTAAGTTATACTTAGAGCCATTTAATTAGGAATAAAGAGGACTTGGTGGTAGTGGGAAGAGTAGGGGAGAGGCATGCCAATAGTCTTTAGCTCTCCAGGCGACTGGACGTACGCTGTGATACTCCAGAGAGCAGAATGAGGAAGGCAGAGCTTAGCTTTAGCCATAAGGAAGAAATTGGTCTGTGTATATGTTAAGCCCAAGGTCGGCTGACCTACCAGACGTGTTTTAAAAAGTGATTTCTTTATTGAATTTGGAGTTGGAAACCATCCATGTTTCTTCACCCAACTTTTTACTTTGAAAAGTTTCAAGATTTCAAAATTTGAAAAACAGGACAATAAACATCTCTATGTCCTTCACCTAAGTGTACCAATATTTTTTGCCACACTTACTTTCTCTCTCTCTCCCTCCCTCCCTCTCTCTCTCTCTCTCACACACACACACACACACACACACACACATTTTTTGATGAAACATTTGAAAGGAAGTTTCAAAACTCATGAAATTCACCCTTGTCTCCTTCAACAAGTATCCCCTAAGAACAAAGACACTTTCCTACCGTTCCCATTCATCCTTAAGACAATGTTCAGCTTGCAGGTGCTATAATTCTCATAAACTAGTAAGAAAAATAGTGCCTGTTTTCTCTGTAATACAGGATTCATTCAGTAAAGTTCTTGCCTGCTTCACAAGGTGCGTTGCTGGAGGCCTGCTCTCTGCAAGCCTCTCAAAGAATATGAAAATAGTCCTGCCCTCAAGAAGCTCATCAGATGAAATAATACATATGAAAATACTTAAAATGTTAACTATGATATGAGTGAAAGATGCTATTATCATCTCTTTGCAAATTCTTTTTCTCAAAGAAAATAGGGTTTAGCAGATGGAAAAACAAAACAAAACAAAAAAGTACCACCAGAGGGCACTATAGTAGCATTTGTAGTAGCATTTGAAAAGTAGTGTTTGAAAGCATTGTGAATATATCTTAAAACTTCATTATTTTTTCTTCTCAGAGTAATATACTGTGATTGTATTGCCTTCTAAATTCAACTCTTGTGCACCCTATTAACTGGTGTTCTTAAATATTTGTAATAATTTCAGACCAAAAAATAAGTTTTCTTACATAGACTCATGTATCTTCTTATACTGAACAATATAATTTTTTTCCTGAAAATTTAATAATCTTTGACATACTGAAGGTCCATGGCTTATGTGCCTTGGACAGATTTCCAATGTTTGGTTCAGAAGATCGGGTTAGGGGGAGCGGTAATTCTGATGAAATGTTTAGAACAAGGGAAGGTAGATCATCCATCAAACCTTTAAAATACTGCTTTTTGTTTTTTCCTTTGGAGGGGTCAAGTTCCATTCCAGTTTTGTTTCACTGGCTTGACTCCTTTGAAATATTTTAATTTGTGTTGCCCCTACTCTTTCAAAAAGCAATATTCTTTAAATGAAGAATGAATATGAGAATACTCAGGAGAAGTGGACAACTGTCAGTAGTTTACAGACTTTTAAAAATGCCTTTGAAGCGTAGTTCTTAATTGGAGGTTTTCTACATGTTGCCAATGGCAACACTGATGTGTAATTTATGTTTTCTCTGGAGTATCATATAGAGATTCAGCATTCATTCTTCAGTTTGAAAGAGATATATTTGAGCAACTTAGGCATTTGGGGTGCATTTTGAAAAATTATACTATAGGCCAGGTGCAGTGGCTCATGCCTGTACTCCCAGCATTTTGGGAGGCTGAGATGGGTAGATCACCTGAGACCAGGAGTTCGAGACCAACCTGGGCAACATGGCAAAAACCCATCTTTACTAAAAATACCAAAATTCGCTGGGGGTGGTGGCACATGGCCTGTAATTCCAGCTACTTGGGAACCTGAGGCAGGAGAATCACTTGAGCCTGGGAGGTGGAGATTGCAGTGAGCAGAGATCGTGCCACTGCCCTCCAGCCTGGGTGACAGAGACTCTGTCTTAAACAATAACAACAACAAACAAAACAAAACAAAACAAAAATTATACTGTAAATTACTAGGAATTTCAACTGGGTGCATGGAGGAGGAAAAAACCCTCTGTTGCTGAAAGAATGATGGAAGTGAAGCCTTAAACTCCATACATCTCACTCTGGGATTTCTCAGTTTTATTTTTGCTTCCAAGGCAGGGTCTTGCTCTGTCGCCCAGGCTGGAGTGCAGTGGTGCAATCACAGCTCACAGCAGCCTCAATCTGGGCTCAAGTGATCCTCTTTCCACGTCAGCCTCCCAAATGGGTAGGACTACAAGCACATGCTGACATGCTCAGCTATTTTTTATTTTTACTTTTAGTTTTAGTAGAGACAAAGTCTTGCTATGTTCCCCAGGCTGGTCTCAAACACCTGAGCTTATGCCATTGTCCTGCCTCAGCCTCCCAAAGTGCTGGGATTACAGATATAAGCCACCTTGCTCAGCCTCATTGATTTTATGAATAATTCTAACAGCTCTGCCAAGGATAATCAGAATTTTTTTTGAATTACAAAACTAGATATGAAAATTAGAAGACTCATAGAGACAGGGACATTTACTGCCGCAGTGATTGCTCAGAGAAAGAGAGAGGAAGGGAGGAGAGAGAGATTGAGACTACTGAATCACAATTTAGCATAAAAATTAGTGATCATAATATGGACAAGAGACAGGGAAATACTGGATAGAAGAGGGTGGTTCCCCAGCAAAAGCCCCACCCTCAAGCCTGGAGACCCTCGGCCCTAAGTGGGAATGGGCATTTCTGTTTTTGTGCCCTGAAAGTTGCCTTTTGACCTGCTATGCCCCCCATTTGGTACCCATGTAACCCTGAACTTTAGGCTCCAGAAGCAGATGAGCAGATGAGATGAGGAGACAAGCAGATGAATGGCAGAATGAAGTGGCAGAGAAAGAGAGAAGAGGAGGAACATCTGAATGCCAAGAGGAGTTAGGCTGGGGGTGGTGGGAGAGGAGTTTAGCCTCTGGATGGCCAAACTCCAGGGGAAGATAATCTTCCCACTGCATCCCCACTTTCAGCTCCCTATCCATCCTGCTGAGAGCCACCTTTACCACTCATTAAAACCCTGCATTCATCCTTCAAGTCTGTGTGCAACCTAATTCTTCCTGGATGCTGGGCAAGAGCTTGGGATACAGAAAGCTCTCACACTGGCCCTCTGCCCTTGCAAAAAGGCAGAGAGTCCATTGAGCTGGTTAACAGTTATGCTGTCTGTGGACAGCAATGCTAAAAGAGCCTTGTAACACTGGGGCTGCAGGCACCCATGCCTAGACACCACTGCGGGGCTGGAGCCCAAAGCACTTGCCCTGACTCCTGCACCTTACAGTCTGCATGCTCCCCTTCTTGTCAGGGGTTTGAGCAACGGTGACTGAACAGGTGAGTCACACCCACGTTGCACATCCTTCGAGGGGGATCAGGAACTCTCCCATTTCAATAATTACTATTCTGTGTTGTTAAGATTATATTTGGGATTATCTATTTAGAAAAAAAGGAAATATAGAAAATATTTTGGAAATATTCCATTCAAAAGGGTGAATATAAAGTATTCAGACATGAGGATAGACTTTTGTTATCAAGCAACATATATTTATGGAGCATCTCTGATAGAGGGATGGATTCAAAGATTGTTCTGCCTTCAGGGAGTTTACAAACATGTACTTGAAAAACTAACAATGGAAACGGTGTGTGATAGGATTTTGATGAAAACACTAAGCATCAAAGGAGATCAGGGAATGAGAACAGCTTTGTGGCTGCAAAGATCTGAAAAAGAGCTGGGTCTGAAATGGAATCTAGGAAGGATTCACTGAGGCAAAGGAAAGGAGGAAAGGGGTGAGGAGAGAGAAAAGAATTAATATAGGGAATTGTATGAGAAAGGCCAACAACGTGTGGAGTGCATTTTAGTCCCACAATGCCAACAAAGAAAGCATTTATAGATAAAGTGTCTGGCTTCCATTTTTAATGAGAGAGAATTTTAAATAAGCAAGAATACAAGTTTCTACTTTGAGGTATTAATTACTATCATTTCAGCAAAATGTTTATCTTCTCTCAGAATTCAATACATGGTAAATCATTTTTAAAGAAAACTGAGGTTTCAGAAATTACTCCAAGGTGAAAGCTAGTCTTTATTACTCTGATCTAAATTATTATGTATCTTGTCTGTTTTTTTTTTTTCTTCAACTTTTATTTTAAGTTCTGGTCCAAGGTGAAAGCTGGTCTTTATTACACTGATCTAAATTATTATCTATCTGATCCTTTTTTTTCCTTCAACTTTTAAGTTCTGGGGTATGTGCACAGGATGTGCAGGTTTGTTACGTAGGTAAACGTGTGCCATGATGGTTTGCTGCATAGATCAACCCATCACTTAGGTATTAAGGCCAGCATCCATTAGCTATTCTTCCTGATGCTGTCCCTCCTGTCCTCTGGACAGGCCCCAGCGTGTGTTGTTCCCCACGATGTGTCCATGTATTCTCATAGTTCAGCTCCCACTTATAAGTGAGAACATGTGATGTTTGTTTTTCTGTTCCTGCATTATTTGCTGAGGTTAATGGCTTCCAGCTCCATCCGTGTCCCTGCAAAGGACATGATCTCATTCCTTTTGATGGGTGCATAGTATCCCATAGTGTGTATGTACCACATTTTCTTAATCCAGTCTATCACTGATGGGCATTTGAGTTCTATCTTGTCCTTTTAAACTGTTCATTGTAACATCTTGAGTATAATAATTTGAAACCTTCCATTTTGCTATTTTTATATAAATCTTTTCATCTGTTAAATCTTATAACTATGAATGTTTACTTACCACATTATTTTATAAGTACATCAATTTTTGTAACTTTTAATTGACTATTGAAAATAGCATTAATTAGTACCAATTACAGATCATTAAGCTCAACGTTATATGTTGTAAAAATTATCAAAGATCACTGATCATTAGAGAAATGCAAATCCAAACCACAATGGGATACCATCTTATGCCATTCAGAATGGTGATTATTAAAAAGTGAAGGAACAACAGATGTTGGTGAGGTTGCAGAGAAAAACGAATGCTTTTACACTGTTGGTGGGAACGTAAATTAGTTCAACCATTGTGAAAGACAGGGTGGTGATTCCTCAAAGATCTAGAAGCAAAAATGCCATTTGACCCAGCAATCCCATTACCAAGTATATCTCCAAAGGAATGTAAAATATTCTATTATAAAGCTACATGCACTTGTATATTTATTGCAGCACTATTCACAATAGCAAATCAAACCAAATGCCCATCAATGATAGACTGGATAAAGAAAATGTGGTACATATACACTATGGGATACTATGCAGCCATGAAAAGGAATGAGGTCATGTCCTTTGCAGGGACATGGATGGAACTGTAAGCCCTTATCCTCAGCAAACTAATGCAGGAACAGAAAAACAAATACTGTGTGTTCTCATTTATAAGTGGGAGCTGAACAATGAGAATACATGGACACATGGTGGGAAACAACACACTGGGGCCTGTTGAGGGGGTTTGGGGGAGGGAGAGCATCAGGAAGAATAGCTAATGGATGCTGGGCTTCATACCTAAATGATGGGTTGATCTGTGCAGGAAACCACCATGGCACACATTTACCTATGTAACAAACCTGCACATCCTGCACACGTATTCCAGAACTTAAAAGTTGAAGTAAAAAAATTATCAAAGATGAAAGGGCAGTTATTTTATAGAGCTAGAAACTTGAGAGAGTAGATATGCTTTTATTCTTTTTAAAATATTCACATAAATAGATTCTGATATTTCCTTACATGTGATTGCAGTTAATGATAGAGTGGGGCTAAGAGAAAAGAAATGAACAGATGTTAAAAAGAAAATTATTTAGCAACTTATTTTTAAAAAGTAGCTTGTGGCTTATTGGAACACAAATTATATAATAGTGTTTTATGTATGTATATGTGTGTATATATTAATATATATACACATGATCACAATTACTATATATATTTCATATATATATTTCAAATATATATATTTCATATATATAATGTGTATATATATGGTGTATACATGTACACATATATGTGAAATATAGTGAATTTTTCCAGTAAAAATCTTTTTATTGTGGAAAATCTTTTTTTATTTTTATTTTAAAATTTTTTATTTTAATTTTTGAGGGTATTAGGTGTGTATATTTATGGGGTACATGAGATATTTTGATACAGGCTGCAATGTGTAATAATCACATCATGTAATATGGGGTGTCCATCCCCTCAAGCATTTATTTGTGTTACAAACAATCCATCATACTCTTTTAGTCACATTAAAATGTACTATTAAATTACTGTTGACTGTAGTCTCCCTGTTGTGCTACCAAATACCAGGTCTTATTCATTCTTTTAAAAAATTTCCAACTTTTATTAAGTTCCAGGGTACATGTGCAGGATGTGCAGGTTTGTTACACAGGTAAACATGTAGCATGGTGCTTTGCCACACAGATCATCTCATCACCCAGGTACGAAGCCCAGCATGCATTAGCTATTCTTCCTGATGCTGTCTCTCTGCTGACTCCCTGCCTTCAACAGGCCCCAGTGTGTGTTGTTCCCCTTCATGTGTCCATGTGTTCTCATCATTTAGCTCCCAGAAAATTTTCAACATAGACAAAAGTGGAGAGAAAAGTATAATGAAACTCCATGTATTCATTATCCAATCTAAAAAAATTATAAACATAAAGCCAATCTAGTTTTATTTATTATCTCTTAATTCCCCACTTTCACCTTCCCAGAACTAATTTTAAACAATTTCTAAAGATCATATGATTCTGTTCATAAACACTAGTTGTTATTATTTAACATAGGGAATATTCATATATGTAACAGGTACAAAGGCTGTAATATTTAAAGCTCTTTTATGTTCCCGTATTAAATGTAAATATTTGTTTAAACTCATGGCTTTCCTTGGTTCATCAAATCAGGTAATAAATTAACCAGACAGGTTCACATTCAATCAGATAGCATTCCAAATTGCTCCTGGCATCTTCAAAAGATCAGGATTGTTCGGATGCTGTTAATAACAATAAAACATTAATAAGTATAATTTTCATGATAAATTTAACCAAAGCTCACAAATAAGTTTTGCCTTTTCATTTCGGGATCTGGTCTTCCTTTTTAGACATCCACTTTATTAAGCCTAATTTCTTTTATCCCATCATCCTCTTCCGTTCATGGTGTTAATAATATTTTATACATGTGCTAGTAAACTAGGGGGGAATTCAGGACCCTCACTCACCTTAGGCAGCGTCCTTGTTACTCAGTGGTACTGTTGAGGAGAATTAGAATGTACCAAGGAGGGAGTCAGGTTTTAGTCTTGGAATAGTCACTGTTCTCAGATCTCCTATAGCTGAGGGCAAAGTTAAGCATCGAAGGAGGGAGTGGGCATCAAAGTTGGTGTGTTGGGATGCTACTTTTTGAGAACCCAGATGTTCTTATTCCTGGATATCTCCAACATGTAGACACCAAGCGGGGGATAAGCCTCAAGGACAGAGCAGTCCTTATCTCAGACATTACTGCTGGAGCTATGGAACCCCTGCTATCAGCAGCTTGCTATGCATAAATGTTTTCTTCACCCAGGACTGGAAGACACCCCTACCTGTGGAAGGAGAATCTCTGTGTCCTTTCCTCACTCTGGGGCAGGGTCACTGCACCTCAACAGGCTAATCGGTCATTGTATCCCATCCCCTTCCTCCCGCTTCCTTGCTTCTTTGCAGTTGGGTGGTAGGAGGGCCTGCCTTCTCTTGTGCTTCCTGTGCCCATATGGTGGACACACCTGATGAGGCCCAACTTCTGCCTTCCCTGTTGCCACCTTTCCATCTGTGTGGGCAGTCTGACGGTATTCTCAGTGGGCTAGATAAGGAGCAGGAAGCCTCACTCTGGCTGATTACCAGGGAAGCCTCCTTGGAGAATGTGGGAGACTTGCCCATAAAGCAATGCAGCATTTTCCACCTGGCTGCCACTTAGCATTCCTTATGGGTGTGTTCCATAATTGAGAATTCTGGGAGAAAAAGTTTGTGTTAGAGGATATGAGTACAAGGGTGTGAGGCTCAAACCCCACTCCAACCTCTAACTCCTAACTTGAGGAGTATTCCTTATGGGGATATTGAGATTGTATAAAATATTGCAGGGCTTATATACTAAGTTTACATGGTGTAGCTTAAAAAATAATGCTTGTATTTTCTTTTTATTGACCTTCCTTTTGATATGTTGTCACTGACACGTTTGCAAACTGGGGAGTTCATGTCAGTGGGGATATTTCCTCAGGTTTCTTCCCCAAGAAGTAGTCTGGGTCCTCACACCATGAAACTATCTTCTTCTGCAACATTTATTCCCTGCTTCAAATCCCAGTTATTTTAATTTTACTTTAGCCTTTTCCTCCTCTCTTTTGTTGTGTCTTCTCTTTTCATTTCTTCTTTGTCCTGCATCTCCTCTATGTAACATTGTTCCTAATGTTTTTGACCTTTGTTTCTATTGATCAAGGCTGTGCTTGAATATTTTACCTAGAATCATTTATCCTAGTCTTACTAATCCCCCAAACCCTAAGAATCTTCCAGGTGGAGCATTTCTATACATCAGTTCCTGGAATCCCTGACATGGGAGACTATATAACTATAATAGTGGATCAGAAGGTATCTTATAGGAACTCTATGGCAAAGCAAGAGAATGAGACAGTTGGGGCATCCTTTACGTGTCTGATCCCTGCCACTCTCTGTTCACATAGCCATGGTTTTCACCCCATTCTGATTGTGAAGGGTCTGGGGTAGGCACTCTGTGTCAAACGGCAGAACACCACGGTGCCAAACTCAGGGGTACACTGTACTAGAGGGATCTAACATTATACTATGCAGAAACCTCTCTTTCTAGGGAGCAGCCCCAACTGAGTTAATGGTTTTTGAAATGGAAATTGTATGAATTTATACCACCATTCTATATTGTAACAGTGTACAGATGTGCATTATTGAAATGGAAGCCTTTCCCTCTGAAATAGCCACTATTCAATGTTTTAAGCACATCTAATACCTGGGATGTGGAAAACATCAGAAAAAACAAGTTGGTTAGTTCTTAACATAAAAAAAAAATAGAATCATTGTAAATGTTTTTTAAATCATTCAATCATCTATTAGTAATGTACCTTTTTCCTTGGTTCATTAGGTCGAATGCCTCACTGATTTTGTCAAAAGGCAGGGTATGGGTCACCAATGCATCCAGATTGAATTTCTTATTCTTATAGTCAGTGACCAGCTTTGGGATAGAATCTACACTTTTCCAACCTGTAATGTGGACAAAATGCGAAATAAAGACATGCACTTGACACAAAGTAGTTTAATCAGCATTTGCTGAACGAATGAAATTATTAGGTCAGATTTGCTTTGTTTCAAATAGATTAAACTCCTTCCATCTTTAATTTTCTGCACTTATATCTACTTTAAAAATTTTCTTTATAAGAAAAATTTAAGATTATTTTCCACTCTATATAACAAATTATCTCAATTAGATCAATGTTTATTTTTTGTTCCTTCATGTTGGTTCATTCATATGCAAATTAAATTTCAATTTGAAAATTATAATTACTTTTTTATATAAATTACTTATAAGTAATTAATAGCTTTATGTAGTGTTTGGATATGCTCTAAGGATTCAATGTTTGAGTAAATTATTTTTATTTCCTTTCAATAATCTTCACTCTAAGAATTTCAGAACTACTAGAAAAAATATTTAAAGCTATGAAGAAAAAAAAAACTGACCACCAAAGAATGTTCCATTTATAGTACGGCCGATTATTAGCTCCTCTGGAAAAATAGTCAATCCTTTGTTACCAGCAGCTACTCCAATGAAAGTACATGTTCCCCAGCCTGCGGTTGTACAGTCCAGGGCTGCTTTCTGTAAGATCGAACACAAAAGACTACTTGAGTCAGTGGAAAAGTAGAATATGAACTCCACTGTGGGAATGTACAATGCTTTAGAAAAAAATTAATGCAACTCTGCCTGTAAGATAATGGGATTCAAGCTAATGACATCATAGTATCATTGTAGATTGAGCCTTGAGGGCCAAGTGTTCCATTACAGATAGAATGTTCGGTACAGTCTGGGTGTAGGTGACTCATACCTGTAATCTTAGAACTTTGGGAGGCCATGGTGGGTGGATCACTTGAGGCCAGGAACTCAAGACCAGCCTGGCCAACATGGCAAAACCCCGTCTCTACTAAAAATACAAAAATTAGCTGGGTGTGGTGTTGCCTGCCTGTAGTCCCGGCTACTTGGGAAGCTAAGGCTGGATAATTGCCTGAATTCGGGAGGAGGAGGTTGCAGTGAGCCGAGACTGCACCACTGCACTCCAGCCTGGGTGACAGAGTGAGACTCTGTCTCAAAAAAAAGAAAAAAAATTAGTAAAATAAAGATGTCTAAAAAATCAGCATACATTTGTGTGTAAGTAAATAAGTTTTATATTTGTCTCTGATAAATGTTTAAAGTGTCAGAGTTTGGCACAAAGGTTGTGAAACTATAAACCCAGCCGAATCTATCTTTGTGTGACTTTTTTTGGACAAATAAGACTAGTTTAAAATTGTTAGATCAATAACAGCAACTGAACCACCTAATTTATCAGCAAAATCCCTATGTGTTTAACCTTAAGTTTCTTACTTAGGTTTTCACCTAATGTTCAGATTTTAAAAATAGTTAACATGGCGGCTCATGCCTGTAATACCAGCACTTCGGGAGGCCGAGGCAGGTGGATCACTTCAGGTCAGGAGTTCAAGACCAGCCTGGCCAACATGGAGAAACCCTGTCTCTACTAAAAATACAAAAAAGTAGCCAGGCACGGTGGCGTGTGCCTGTAGTCCCAGCTACTCAGGAGTCTGAGGAAGGACAATTGCTTGAGCCCGGGAGGTGGAGATTGCAGTGAGCCAAAATCGTGCCTGAACTCCACCGGGCGACAGAGTGAGACTCCATGTCAAAAAAAAAAAGTTAACAAGGAAATAACCTTAAATAATGACTAATTCTGCATAATATCTCAGTTATCAAAAGTTATCTAGATACCTGTTAAAAATGAAAAAGTATATGTAAATGAAATAAATGCTTATAAGTGGACTTTGTGTAATATACAATCTGAAAATTATTTTAAATTAAATAATAAATGCTGGATGTGTGAGTCATTTCCAGTTAAAAAATTGTGATATAGTAAAACATGTTTCTAAAATTGTGAGATGATTTCATCCATAAAATGCTTACATCTAACAGTTCAGGATTTCTTGCTTTCTAAGTTTTCATGAAAATTTAAGGTTATTAGGAATAAGAATTCTAATTCATATATAAATATATAATTGTATTCTCTTTTTTTTTGAGGCAGTCTCACTCTGTTGCCCAGGCTACAGTGCAGTGGCGTGATCATAGCTCACTGCAGCCTCAACTTCCTGCAGTTTCTCACCTCACCCTCCCAAGTAGCTGGTACTACAGGTGTGTGCCACTACACCTGATTAATTTTTGTATTTTTAGTAGAGATGGATTTTTGCCATGTTGCCCAGACTGCTCTTGAACTCCTGGGCTCAAGCAATCTGCCCACCTCAGCCTCCCAAAGTGTTGGAATTATAGGCGTGAGCCACTGTGCCTGGCCTGTATTCTTATTAAAAAATAATTTTATATAATTTGGAGATTATTTTAAAGTTATTTATTTAAAAAGATGAAAAAAGTAAGTAGGGGAGAGAAATATACAGTTATAAATATAAAAATATATTTTTAAT
>NW_012110375.1:261244-280204 GCF_000951045.1 Mandrillus leucophaeus | reverse complement strand
AAATAATTTCATATAAAAAAGAATCTTATGGTAAAATCTTGTCCTAAAATAAAATGACTGATTATTTAAAAAGAAAAAAATTAGGATAAGTCAAAAGTCCAGGCATATCATAGACCATCTGTGTAAGTCATAATAAGGTTCATGAAGAGGAATTTATAAAAAAATTTTGTATGGGATTAAATTTGCTATAATTAAAAGAGGATTATTTAGAATAGTCTTTCTAAGATTATTCCCCTATGTTAAAACAAAGTTTCTTTACAGTATTGATTTGCTCTTAATAAAATTAAACGAAATTTAACTTTTAATTTTATAATTTGTTTCTTTTGAAAACTTCTCAAAATCATATGTCAGAAGTTCAACTTTTGCTATCTCCCTGCTTTCAGCTTTGTCTCCCCTTGGACTGATATAACTCTCTTCTTTAGCCTTTTCATCAGTTATTATAAGTTTTTTCCTCCAGTTCTAACTATTCTTATGGCCTGATACTAAAATGTTTTATCTTAAAGGTCTAGGAGTGAATGTTTTCCTCCAGTACAACTTGATTCTGTACTCTTGGCTTTTCTTGATATGTTTAAATTTTTCAATGTAATGAGAAAATTTCTCATGCAGCTACTAAGAATTATGTATTTTCCTGCTGTCCTCATAATCCTGAACACACTTTTCCCATGTCTGATTAAATTCAAGCACTTTTCCCATCAGGTTTATTGAAATGGGCCTCTCATAAGGAGAAGCAGTCACACTACCAGTTTTTCTTTCCCTTTCTGGTAACTGACTTAAGAAACAACATTATACATTTTATTAAAATAATTCCCATGTTGTCTATATTAGGTTTTTAATTGCTTTAAAAAACAGGGTTAAGGTTTTTACATCCATATATCCTTATGTATTGCCTTTAAAGTCTTTTGATGATATATTTGGCTAAATAAGTAACTATTGCTTTACAGTGACCTATGGTTCTGTTTTAATCAAATGTTTTGAGGCCTTTAACATTTTTGACAAACACTTTCAAAATTAAATTCTAAATTAAGTCTCTGACTTATTGCTGGGGCTTATCAAAGCTATAAAAAATTAATCACTGAAAAGTTATAAAATCTTTCTGCAGCTTCCAGTCAGGTCTTAGACTCCAGTATCACTACCTTCAGCTCCTTAAAAGGGTCCTTAGCAAGTGTGAGTAAATAATCCTTGTGCTGGTAAGTTACAGGGTGTTGACCCTTGGTTTAGAGGGTTAGAGGTCATTGAAACCTAGAAACATAGCTTTTCCTAGTTATAGAAACTTTTGGTAGGAGAGTAGGTAACTCATCTTTTGGTGATTAAGTAAATCCTTCTCTTTCCAAGGATTTATTTGGATTTTCTAATGTAATTCTGTTCCATAACTGAAAATGACTTTCATGATATACTAAGTCAGTTTAATGATAGAAGATGCTAACTTTTAGGTCAGTGGTTCTCAGCTTGAGAAATTAATTTTTAAAATGTTGTCAGTGGGCCCCCAGCACACAAGAATATCCTGGGTATGGCGCATTCATTGGTATTAAAAAAGCAACAAAACAACAATGAAAAACTCTTGAGGAAATTCTAACATATAGCTAGTGTTGAGAATCTCTGTACAAGAAAAATAAGGTGAATAGGCTAAATTTTAGTGTTTGTAAATAAATGAGCCATGGGAAGCGGGGTGATGGATGTGGCATGCTGCACACTGCAGGTACTAACATCAATTCAAAAGCAGGGCCTGAAGCCTTGAACACAGGTGAGCAGTGCCAGATATGGAGCCCTTGATGCATGCATTTTCAATAATAGCTAATGTTTATTGTATGCTTAGTACCTGCCAGATACTGTTTTCAGCAGTTTGCATATATTATAATGAAACTGTTCAGAGAAGAATGACTGAGGAACAGCAGCCTGTGGCTGTCATCACAAGTCTTCCTGGATCTCATTCTCTTCTGGGGAATACACCAGTTGTGTAAGAACCAAGGGGGAAGAACCAGCACAAAATTTGCTTCTGGGAAGTATAGAATTTTATGCTTTATATCTTGCCTAGAGGATGGCTTGGGAGCTAGGCTGAGTGAAGGTGTAAGTAAAAGGAATAACATCACAACTACTTCATGGCTCTCACTAATGAAATAAGAAAAATCCATAGGCAGATAATTCAGTTGATGAATTCTTTGGTCATTTCATTAAAAACAAAAACAAACAAACAAACAACACAAAACAAAACTCCCTAAATCTGCTTAGTGTCTTTGAGTAAATACACATTAGGTGATTATTTGCTGACTCTCTGGAGAATTAGGCTGGGCACTCCAGCAAGGTAACTTTTCAGTATATTGCCTGTAGTTGTAGTTGGTTCTTCATTCCATTTTTTGGAGTAGAATAGACAGGCCGGCTTCATAAGTGTGCAACCAGTGCAGTCACTGAGGGCACTGTAGCCTGTCCTGAGTTGGGAAGAAATCAGAATGATACAACATTGCAGTGTTCAGGAAAAAAAGGTGACTTAAATTTTGTGGTATGGTTTTTTTGAAATATAGAAAATTTCAAATGTGTAATTTGGACCTAATTTTGCAACCTATTTATTGAGATCTGATGGACAGAGCTGGGCTGTGTGCAGGTTGCTAGCCTCTCCCTGTTCTACTTTAATATGGGAGCGAATGTGTTGTAGCTATTAGGAAACACCAGTCACCCTCTCTTATTTCCTCCTCTAGATCTGCCTTCTGTATATTTTTTTGTGGGGGGAGGGCTCACTTCTCATAAAACACAATTCTTTTAAAATGTTCATTTCTAAGTTTTCTCTTTATTTTTTGCTGCGTTTCATATAGAAGAATGAACAAATATTAGTAACATTAATATTAAGGACTAATAGAAATAGTTATTTACACATTAATAAACATTACTTACAATAGATTATTATATAATGTATAGTATCTAAGTGTTAACAAATAGTATTTATTATCTGTAAACATGTTAAATATATCAATACATGCACATATTGTTTATTAATTTTAAATATTATATACTGTTATAGAAAAGATATTCTACATTATTAACAAATATTAATATTAATGACATGTATATAATGTATAAGATAGCTAAGCCAAACAGATGTTTTTCCTATTTATTCATTGCAGTTAGTTAATTCATCCCTTTATATCTTTTGCTAAAGAATGCTGTCACTTAATGCACTTGTCATTTTATTTGATTTCATAGTCAAAAGGAACATTTCTCTAATTAATTAAAAATGAAGAAACCCCTAAAATTGTCTCCAAGGAATAGGAATTGGAATTATCATAGAAAACAAAATTAGAAAATATTATCTCCAGACAAATAATATTGAGCTTTTTAAAGGGATCTCAAAAGAAAAATCAGCATCTACACATAATGCTGGCATGGCTTCTTATCACAAGAGAAGATTGAACTCACCAAGATAGTACTGGCATTTGGGGGGACACATTCATGGGCATTGAAGGAAATGGAGTATAGCTGAGGGAATGGGAAATGATTTGTGGCTTATACTTCTACTCCACTGTCATCCATTTGAAAGTACTAAGAAGGAATGGTTATAGTTGCCATAATAAACATAACCCACTTTCCCCTATTATTTAACAGCCAAAGAATAAATTGAAAACATAAACCAAGAGAAAAATATACATACCATGGTTTCAGATCCACCTGCACAGTCAAGAGCAAAATCCACACCTCCCTTGGTCAATTCAATGATAACCTCCTGGATGGGTTTATGTAGGTCTCTAGGATTGAGGCAATCAGTGGCTCCCAGGGCTTTAGCCTTTGCAAACTTCTCGCTGTTGATGTCAATACCTATGATTCTGGAAGCTCCTGCCGCTTTACAACCCATTACAGCAGAAAGACCCACACCTCCTAGGCCAAAGACAGCACAAGTCGAGCCAGGGGTGACCTGCAAGCAGAAAAATTGTAAAATAACTTTTAAAGTAGCTAGTCCCACTTTTTTCGTTTTAAGGGGCAGGAGGAAGTAGGGGCATGAACATATGAATTAAGGACAGCCTGCTATTAAACTCTATGATATAGCCAATGGAGGAAATCTGCCAATGTGAAAATGGATGCATTACTACCTAAATTTGGAGAATTATTTAATGTTCATTAAGATTATAAGAAACAAACCCAAGTAAAAGTAATTCCCTTGTTTTACTTTTTCCCTTCAGTGTTAGAACAAAATTTGAAAACCCACACATTCTGAAGGGTTTATTGCTTTCCTTTTAAAATTGGATCACTAGTGATTTGACATCTATATTTCTAATAGGTCTCATTTGGTTGTATTAATATTACAGTGATTTACTTGATCACTCCAAATCACCAGTTTGGAATGAAATCCAATTTGTTTTACATGGCATGAAAGGATTTTTATTGTCTGACCTCTGTCTACCTTCCAACTTCATCGCCATGATATTCCCAGTACAAGAACTGCGAACGGATTGTTGCACTTCTCCTCATGCTGTAGTTGACACTGTTCCCTCAGACTGATGTACTTTTCATCTTATTTTCTTTAATTAAAGTATAACCTATACTCCTAGGCCTGACTTCAAGGACATTCTCTCTATGAAACTTTTCTTGATTCTTTAATCAGAAATCAATGCCTATCGTTTTGTTTTTCTTGTATCATATAATTTGTAACCTGCCTTGATTGTGTGTGTATGTGTGTTTCTTTAAAAGACTACATTTTATGAAGGCAGAAACTTTTTAAATTCCACATTGTTGTGAAAGGGTCTTCTGTACGTTGAGTCTTTAATAAATGTTTGTTTCATTGCATTAAATGGAAGTAATAGATAAGATGGTAAGAAAAGATGCTGTAACTGGAATATGTTATTCTACAGACTAGTATAGTGATAGAAAAATACTACATAGAGAGATACTTAATATTTCCTAATGAGGATGCAAAGCTGTTAGTATTAAAACATAAACAAAAGGAAAAGAGAAAATCTGCTCAAGGTAAGTATTAATACATTCTAAATTGGAAACAAAATTACTGAGCAACAGGTAAACTGCAATATTTTCATTATTTATCTATATTAGGTATGCACACCTCTGGCTTTTGCTACTCAGGGGAAATAATATATATATATATAGAGAGAGCAAATAGTAAGAATATTGTTCTTATGATAGCTTCTTTACTATAATGTTGTGGCATGTGTTCAGTATGTTTCTTAATATATTTCTCCAGAGTCTCAGTTAAAAAGAGCCTGTGAGTCTCTTAGGAAGTGGAAATGCATTTTTCCCATTGCAGCAGTGTAACTACTAGTTGGATTCTCAGGCTAACTCACGACAGTGTGTAAATAGAATATGCTGCATTACTTGTATTATACAACTAGGCCCCTGTGTATAAAAGTGCATTTGCTCGCAGAACTTTGGTGGGGTCACTATAAATTGCCCCCACAATTTGCAAGTAGGTCTACACACAGTGGATGATTATCTGTCTGCAAGTACCACTGTTAGAGGATATTTCCACTCTTCCAAAGGTCTCTGTGTAATGTTGTTTAATTGGCAGATACAAGCACATCAAAAAGAAATAGGGGTTCTGGTGATGCTAGTATGTTCTCAATAATTATACAGAGAGGTTGCTTCACTTTTCTTCCCAGAAGTAAGTTAAATTTTATCAAAGCTCTTGCCTTTTGAATAGAATTACTGATACTTCACTTTCCCTAATTTCTTCCTATCAGATTCATTTCTCTCTGAGCATCCCATGAGGTGGCTTAGCAGCTAGAATCTCTTCCTTTACAATGGGAAGAATAGCTCCTGGAAATTTAGGTCGACTTTGACTGGATTTAAAAGAAAGCTGTACAATTCCACTTCTGGATATATAACCAGAGGAAATGAGCTGTGCATACCCATGTTCAATGAAGCATTATTCACAATAGCCAAAATGTGGAACCAATCCTTAAACAAAAGGAAAAGAGAAAATCTGCTCAAGGTAAGTATTAATACATTCTAAATTGGAAACAAAATTACTAAGCAACAGGTAAACTGCAATACTTTCCTTATTTATCTATAATATTAGGTATGCACACCCCTGGCTTTTGCTCCACAAATAGATGAATAGATAAGAAAAATGTGATATGTGTATACACAGTGGAGTACTACTTAGGCTTTAAAAAAGGAGAAAATCCTGTCATAGTGAAAACATAGATGAACCTGGAGGATATTATGTTAGGTTAAATAAGCCAGGCACAGAAAGACAGATACTTTATGATCTCACTTGTATGTGGAATCTAAAAAAGACAAACTCATAGAAGGAGAGACTAGGCTGGTGGTTACCAGAGTCTGGGGGAATAAATGAGGAATGGGATGATGTTGGTCAAAGGATACAAAGTTTCGGTTAGAGAGGAGGAATAATTTCTGGAATTTCATTGTACCCTATGGTGACTATAATTAATAATAATGTATTGTTTATCTGAAAATTGCTACGATAGTAGATTTTTAATGTTCTCACCACAAAAATATTAGTATATGAAGTGATGGGTACATTATTAGCTTGATTTAATTATTCTACAATGTATACATATATCAAAACATTACATTATACTTCATAAATGTATAAAAAATTTTTTCAATTAAAAATAAGTAATTAAGAAAGAAAGCTGTAGCTGAATCTCTAGAGCTAATGGCCCTTAAAAGGACTAGAGTAGTAGAAGAGGATGGACTGCATGGAGCCCAGCAGAGGAAGACTTGAAGAGTGATACTTCTTCCCTGAATCTCTAGCACCATACAGCAGAAAACAGGCTTTGACTGCCATGTGCACATCTGCTGTCAGCTCCACCCAGCTACTAGTATCCTTCTCTGATTGTAGATTGGTTTCTAATACAATTTTTAAATTTGTGTACTAATGAGTAATTGTGCGGATGAATACATTTTTAAAGGGAGATAACATGCTGATAGCAAAGAGTAGCATTTTTGTCTATGTAGCAGATAAAATTCTCAATGAAGAGTCATACTTTGGTATCTTGGCTACTAGATCAACCTCTTATTGTGGTGAGGCTGACTTTGTTTCCTTGACACTGAACAACTCTAGGTAACCTGATAAAAAGGACTTTCTGGTTTACAAAGCCGAGGACCAGGCCTCACCAGGATGTTTTAAGGGTTTCACATGCACCTGGTTTTATTTGTTCATTCATTGAAAAATTATCAAGCTCCTATTATGTGCCAGGGACAATTCCAGCCTCCAGAGCTATCGCAATGAATAACAGAGAGTTCTTGCCCTCAAGGAACAAATAGTACAATAGGACAGAAAAATACATGGGAGATTTCTCTATAGTGTGATAAGAATGAAGACAGAGGCTGGCGGTGGCTCACGTCTGTAATCCTAGCATTTTGGGAGGTAAAAATGGGAGAACTGCTTGAGCCTAGGAGTTCAAGACCAGCGTGGGCAACATAGGGAGACCCTGTCTCTATAAAAAATTAAAAAAATAGCCAGGCATGGTAGTGCATGCCTGTAATCCCAGCTACTTGGAGGACTGAAGTGGGAAGTTCGCTTGAGCCCAGGAGGTCAAGGCTGCAGTGAATCATGATCATGCCACTGCATTCCAGCATGGGCAACAGAGTGAGACCCTGTCTCAAAAAAGAAAAAAAATTTGGGGTGAAAACTGGGAGGGACACCCAAAGCATACCTGAGAACCTGAAGTAGATCTCTGAGAGGAAGTGATAAATGGAGTCAGCCTGAAGGAGGCAGGGTGGTCTTCTCTGCACTGTTGCTGGAAGCCAAGTGTGGAAAGCCCAGAGACCACAGTGACTGAAGCCTGGAGACTCAGAGTGGAGCCAAGGGAACAGTGCACAGCGGAAAGGGAGAAGTAGGAAGTCACTGTAGCCTACTGAGGAATTTGACCTCACCCTGAGGGAAAAATGAAATATTGCAGGAAAAATAAAATCTTCAGACTTGTTGTTTGAAAGACCACTCTGGCTGCATTTTGCAGTTTTGAGTCAGGAATAAAGGTTGATGTCAGGGAGGTTCAAATAAGGAGGTTATTTGAGATGTCCAACTGTGAGATCCGTCTTTGATATCTCTCTAGTTCTAGATCAGATGCTTTGTAAGAGTCTCTAAATTCTAACTTGGGATTCTAGGGACACATCTGGTCAACATCAGGGCTGCTACCAGAGACCCTCCTTTGAAGCTACAAAGGAACAGGATGAGAAGCAGAAATGAACTACTACTGATTGAAGGAGAGAAATCTGTAGCATCAGGGAGAAGACAGGGGTGGTTGTGTGAAGATGGAAGTGAGTTTCTGTCATTTTTATTGCCCTTTGATGGAGTCACCTGTCCTAGGATGAGCATTCATCCTTAGGAGACATATTTAAACAGGCTGTATTTGAATCAGGGATGATCTGTAATCTAACATGTTAGTATAGTATAAGAACATATGCTGGGCACCAATTATATGTAGGCTACTGGGCCAGATGTTTTACATATATGATGTGATTCAATTATCCTCATGAGTATTTTTAGTAGATATTATTCTAGAAGGGTTAAATAACTTGCCTAAAATCACAGAGGTAATAAATGACACAGCCAATGTTTAGAGATAACAGGTTCATCTGTATCACACTGCCTCCCAGTAACTTCTGTTTTACACAAACTGGTGTTTAACCATTTACCTTGGCATTGTTGATTGCAGCCCCATAGCCAGTTGAAAACCCACATCCAAGCAGACAAACTCTCTCTAAATTTGCATCATCGTCTATTTTGGCAAGATTAGTATCTGACACTACAGTGTACTGAGAGAATGTACTGGTTCCCAAGAAATGGTAAACTGGTTTTCCTTTGCAGGTAAACCTGCTGGTTTTGTCTTCCATTAGTTGTTGATCACTAGCAGGATTTTTAAGATTACTAGAAAATTAAAAAAGAGAGAGAGAGATACAAATAAAGAGGAGTTACAATAAATGGAAGACTGATCATTTTCCTACAAAATATATTGAGCATTATACATCTTTCATGACAATTTACACGACAGAAAAATTAGGGAAACAACAAGACTTTTCACAAAGTATAGTTTGTTGAAAGCATTTTAAAGATAACAACAACAATTTTTTTAAAGTGACAGGGTCTCGTTTTGTCACTCAGGCTGGAGTGCGGGGAATAAACTTTTTTTTTTTTTTTTTAGACGAAGTTTTGCTCTTGTTGCCCAGGCTGGAGTGCAGTGGCACGATCTCAGCTCACTGCAACCTCCGCCTCCTGGGTTCAAGCAATTTTCCTGCCTCAGCCTCCCGAGTAGCTGGGATTATAGGTATGCATCACCATGCCCGGCTAATTTTGTATTTTTAGTAGAGACAGGGTTTCTCCATGTTGGTCAGGCTGTTCTCAAACTCCCGACCTCAGGTGATCCTCCAGCTTCGGCCTCCCAATGTGCTGGGATTACAGGCATAAGCCACCGCACCGGCCAGGGAACAAACTTTTTTTGAATGCTTTTGTGTACCAGAAATGCTTTTAAGGGCTTTACATGTATTAACTCTTAAAAATTTTTATTATGGAAAATTTGAACATGTATAAAAGTAGAAGGAATAGCATAATGAACCCTTATGTGTCTGTGTCCCAGCTCCAGTAACCATCAACTCATGGCCAATCAAGTTTCACCTATTATTCCTTCACAATACCTGCTCCCTCCCCTACACTGGAATATTTTGCAGCAAATCCCAGATATCACTATTTCATCTGTAAATACATTAACGTGTGTCTCTAAAGGATTCTTTTAGGTCCACATATTTGTCATCTCTTAATTATCTTAAATTATAGATCCCTTCTGTCTCTCTCTCTCCTTGCAATTTGTTTGTTGAAGAAATTGAATCATTTGTCTTGTAGAGTTTTCCTCACTCTGGAGTTTGCTCATAACATTCCTGTAATATGGTTAAACATATTTCTGTATCCCTGTATCCCCTCATAAATTAGTATTTTTGATGTAAACACTTGATCTGATTCAGATTTTATATTTTTGTGGTAATACTTTATAGGTGGTATTGTATATTTCATTTGGAATATATAATTATCTCTCTTTTTATAACATTAGAAAGAATTTATTGGCATTGTCTAAATCCATTATTTCATTAAAACTTTGCAAAAAATATTAGTTCTTTGAATGTCTAGAACAAATCTATGAAGCAGGCATTGTTTTGATCCTCATTTTTTAGATGAAAAAATTGAGGCACAGTAATAGATGTAAGAGTAGTACAGTTTTAGCTTCTTAAATAACTGCTTTCAACTAGTGTTAAGGAAGAAAGGATCCGTCTGTAGTCTCAGTAAAGCAAAAACAAGATGATTAAGATTGTGGACTCCGGAGCCATACTGTCTGGGTTAAAAACCTGGCTCTAAGACTTATAACTATGTTGCCCTGGGGTAAATCACTTTACTGTGCCTTATTGTTTCCCTCTCTCATCCCTGTAGAAGTATTTATTATTCTGAATTTGGCATTTATTATTTCAGTGATTTATTTATGCTTTTACTACATATACAAATAACCATTAGAAAGTATAGTATTGTTTTTGTATATGACACCTTACTAAATATTCCTTCAGCAATTTGCTTATTTCCCTTAACATTATGTGTGTGAGATTATTTTATGTTAATATATGCAGCTCAAGTTTAGCCATTTTCATTGTTGTGTAGTAGTCCATTGTGCTACTATGTAGCACTTTTAAAATTCATTCTCTTTCTGATGGACATTTGTGCTGTTTTAAATTGCTCACTATAATAAACAGTGTTGCAATGAACATTCCAGCACATGTTTCTTTGTGTGCACTTGCAGTAGTATCTTGTACACACCTAGGATTAGAATTAGTATGTGGAAGGTTTGCACCTCTTCAAGGCCATTTAGGTAATGTCAATGTGCTTTCCAAAATATTCATTCAAATTTATACTAACAGTGTAGAGTGCTTACCTGATTTTTCCACAAAAATTTGTGAGTGGACTCAGACAAAACTTGCATTTTCTACATAGAGGTGCATAAAGTGGAATTACTTTGTCACCTAGAAAGAAAGGCCATATGTTGGATGGTGCCTAAGATGTTACTTATAGTTCCTACCAGATAAACCAGTGGAAAACACCTTTTCTTTATAGTACACATTTTATATTCAGTGGAAAGTATAGGTGGCTACAATATTTCATTACCTTACAAGACTGCAGATTCCCCCAAGTATTGCCTATATTGTATTTTTTAAAAAATTACTCTGCTAGGCAGTCAAGCAACAAATCTGTGTTGATATCATCAGACACAGAACTCTGGGACTTTGCTGTCATTATGACTCTCTGCGTCATGACTATTGTTTATTACATTTCCAAACACCATGTATGAAACATAACATCCTTATATAATAGGAGAGGTAAACAATTATAGGCTAGGTATAAACTTTATATCATTGCCATGTTTCACCTTTAGATTCACTTTCAAATTCCACATTTTTCCACTTTTTAATACATTCCAATTTAATCGTGACTTCTGTGCTTCAATGCCTGAGGTCTAATGATGATAATTCACATTTGTTCAACATTTAATACATGCCATGCATGCATTTAATACATGCCACGCATGCATTTAATACATGCCACGCATGCATTTAATACATAACTATTTACATGTATTATTTCAGAACTTAATTCTCAGAACAACTCTTTTAGATGAGCCCTATTTTTATTCACACTATATAAAACAGAAATCTGAGCTGAATCACAGAAAAGTGACATAACTGGTCAAGATTACATAGCCAGTAAGTGGCAGAGCTGGGGCTAAAGGGATGATATTGGCCAGACTCCTTCATTGACACAAAATGTTGGGAAGCAATTTGTTTGTACAGTCTTTTTTGGAATGGAAAGGTACTAATGTACCTCTAACTTTGGAGCATTCTCATTCAAAGAGAAAAGAGTGGCATGGTTCATCCAGCCTGCCAAATGAGGATTACATAGCCCATATTCCAGTATCTGGAGGATCTGTTGTAAAATGTGGAGTAAATAATTTCAGCTATTGGTGTGTGCTTCATTTAGGTATTATGTTTATCTTACACACTTCCAAAAAGACACTTCGGCTAACACTGACATATGTATATTTCTCACTAAAGCTACCTCTAAGTCCTAATTCTTTACATAGTTTGCTGTTAATATTAAAATAGTTTGCATTTTTATATAGAAGTTGTTATAACATGTCATTAACAAAACCTTTTATTTTACACCAGATGCAGTGGCTCACATGTGTAATCTCAGTGCTTTGGGAGGCTGAGGCAGGCAGATCGCATGAGGTTGGGAATTCAAGACCAGCCTTGCCAACATGGTGAAACCCTGTCTCTACTAAAAATACAAAAATTAGCCAGGTGTGGTGGATCATGTCTGTAATCCCAGCTACTCTGGAGGCTGAGGCACACAAATTATGTGAACTCGGGAGGTGGAGGTTGCAGTAAGCCAAGATCATGCCACAGTCCTCCAGCCTGGGCAACAGAGTAAGACTCTGTTAAAAAAAAAAATGTCTGGGCACAATGGCTCATGCCTGTAATCCCGGCACTTTGGGAGGCCAAGGTGGGTGGATCACCTGAGGTTAGGAGTTTGAGACCAGCCTGGCCAACATGGTGAAACCCTGTCTCTACTAAAAATAGAAAATTAGCCAGGTGTGGTGGCACATGCCTGTAATCCCAGCTGCTCGGGAAGCTGAGGCAGGAGAATCGCTTGAACCCAGGAGGTGGAGATTGCAGTGAACTGAGATTGCGCCACTGCACTCCAGCCTGGGTGACAGAGCAAGACTCTGTCGCAGAAAAGAAAAGGAAAAACAACACTTTTAATTTTAGATTTAGGGGTACATGTGCAGGTTTGCTATATAGGTAAACTCGTGTCATGGAAGTTTGGTGTACAGCTAATTTTGTCACCCGGGTACTAAGCATAGTACCCGACAGTTATTTTTCTGAGCCTCTCCTGCCTCCATCCTTCATCCTTAAGTAGGTCCCAGTGTGCCTGTCATTGCCCCATTTGTGTCCATATGTTCTCATTATTTAGCTCCTACTTATAAGTGAGAACACTCAGTATTTGGTTCTCTGTTCCTGCAATAGTTTGCTAAGAGTAATGACTGACAGCTTCCATATTCCTGCAAAGGACATGATCTTGTTCTTTTGTAAGGTGTCATTTGTTAAACATGGAAATTTCAGTTTAAGCTAACCTTGTAACTTTGCTTCATAGGACAATTTCTCAGTGCTTTATGTAAATAAAATGACCACATTTCCCAAATTTTATTAGACAGTTCTGATTTCAAATATTCTGTCCCATTGCTAGACTGTGATAGATTGTGTGACTCAGTTTTACTTTGGAAAAGATGGCCCCCCTTTGTAAATAGAGATCAATTATAGCATGCCAAGCCAGGACTCTCTCAAGAATTATCTCTGAAATATTGTGACATTTCCATTTTATCTGAATAAAATAAAATACCTGGTTTGAAGTTGGTCACTCCTGGCCCAATACTTTCCACAATCCCTGCAGCCTCATGGCCAACGATCAGTGGGAAAGCTAAGCCCTCAAATTTAGAATCGATAACAGTGGCATCAGTATGGCACAGGGAAGTAGCAATGATCTACAAGGCAATTACAGACTTGAATTGTATTTCTGCAACTATATTATTGAACTGGATGTTACATATAATATTAGGCCTGATCTCATTTTGAAACTTTATAAGACTTCTAGAACTCAATAAAAGAATCACCTTTTGAAAAAAAGAACCAATAAAAATGTACTAGGTTAAATTTGTTTTATAATGCATCTTTGTTTTCTACCTTTTGCTGTTGTCAGAAAATCAAAAAAGAGATAGGATTGGCAATTATTGCCTCCAGGAGAGGAAAAATGAAAGGTAATAGGGCTTATATTATAGGGTTATTATATTATAGGCTTATTATAAGGTAAATTTACTGAAATAAAGTTAAGGTAATATACCTTTTACAGTTACGAGAACGATATCAAATTAAGGATTGTCTACATTAATTACCAATGCATATCTATATTCTTCTTCAAGGTTCTGTCAATGAGGATGTCCCATTCACTCTCATGTACAGACTCTTAATGTGGGGGTCCTCAGGGAAAATATAAGTCTGGTCAGCTTGGGAAAAATGAGGAAAGTCCAAACTTGCCATCGGTGATCTCACTCCATTCCACGTACTCTCTTCTCCCTGTGACCTACTCCTGTCTCTTCCTCTGGATACCCAGGACCCTTCGGCTGCCCAGAGCAGCATATCAGGTTTTTCTTCTTTGTTGTTTTGGATCAAATTCTCTATCTTCCTTTTAATAACACTTTCAAATAATTAGCAATTGGAAAACAAAAAGAAAACCTAACTAATTCAAATTCAAAGTGAATTCCTTTGTCTGATTCTTAGGGTAAATGATTAATGTTAAGACCAATTCAATTTTAAACCCATTATTCAAAAATTACTAAAATAATGGATAATTTATTCCTTTTTGGGATAATGCCTATTTTTGACTGAACCTAAAAATACAACTTCCCTGTACTAGAAACTCCAAGGCCTCTGAATCATAGCACATAGGATTGACTTGACAGAAGCCATGTCTCCACTTGGGGCCCTGTCTGCTCCCACCCAAGGAAAGTCTCCACTTACCTGAATGCGAACTTCATGAGCCTTGGGGGGAGCTACTTCAACCTCTTCAATGCAAAGGGGCTTGCCTGCTTCCCAGGCGATGGCTGCTTTGCATCTAATAACCTGAAAGAGAGAAAGAAAAGGAAGAAGGAGATAGAGATTTTGACAGGGTTGGGGGTGGGAGAGAGAGGATATCATGAGAAAAAATTAGAATATATTAATACTATAATTTCATGACAAAGACTTAAACAGTTTGTGGCTGGATCTTACAGATATTATTTTAAAGACAAGGGATCTTAATGAAAAATAAGAAGTTAAATTCTACATTATAGTCATTACATTTTTTATTTCTTGAAAAATAATAACAGGTGTATTGAAGTTTACCTTAATATAATGCCTCAAGTTTTTCCCTCTATAACAGAGAGGATAGATTTATAGAGTTGGAAAAGGTAGATGGCCTATAAAATCTATTGAGTGAACTGTTTGAAATCAGCTCTGAATTACCTGAGTCAGATAATTGCTGGAGAATAGATGTGTTTTACATCTTTGCAACTCAAAGTGTGGTCCTCAGACAAGCATTTATTCACATGACTTGGGAATTTGTTAGAGATGAAAGCCCTGCCTCAAATCCACTAACTCAAAATCTGCATTTGAACAGTGTCCCCAGATAATTCATTAAAAGTCTGAGAAATGAGGCTTACATCATTATCAAATTTATCTGTAGGATATGAATTAAATACAAATTTGGTCTAATTGTAAGAATTTGGGTAAAGATGAATGAACAGAATTTAAGTATTTGGGATTATATAATCCCAATTCTTTTCTAGCCTCAAATTATATTTTTAATTTCAAATATAAGCAACATTGAAAGAAAGCAGAAAGAAACAAACCTATAATCTTCTGTTCTAACACTACTATGCTTACATTTGGTATACTTTTCCCAAAGTCTTTGACCACATGAATATCTATTTTTCAATAGCTAAGTAATTTTGAATTATGTTTTTGAATATTATTTATTTTGTTTCAAAGGAAATATGTATTAATTATAGGAAGTTTCAAAGTGCCAAGGCATACCTGTTTTTAAAGACAAAAAATAAAATGAAATTCATCTGTAAGCTCATTACCCACTTTATGCTTTTGATGCAAATTCTTTGAATATCCCCAAATAAGATACATTGTCCATAGTATTTTGTAATCTGCTTTTTCTACTTATTAATATACTGTGAATGTTTTTCCCATGTTCTCCTGCAACGTTATTTGTAACTTATGCATATTCTATTTTAGGGTTACAGCCTAGTTACTTAAATCTCTCTTCTTTTGACCATTTGAATAATATTAATATTAACTCAACACCCTTGTAATAAACATTTTGGCAATCCACAGTTAATTTCCCTGGAATAAATTCCTGGCATAGGGGCCACTCATATCCTTTTGATCAACTGTAAGTCACTGCTTCCTGAGTTCCTGAAGGAAGCTTCTTTTAGCCAAACATACAAAGACACAGAAAAGCACAAACTGAACAAAGATACAGCTTATTTGCTTACTTTGCCCTTGGTGCCCATTTTTCTTTGGGAAACTGTGTTGGGAGTTTCTTTCTGAGTTAAGAAGGCTTCCACTGCTCCCCAGAGAGTTCTGTGTCCTATAATGAGCCGTGTTTGCATAAATACCATTCATGTTGCATAATTCTCCAATCACTTTCTTTCCTTCTTTGTTGCTGTAATTCACAGCTCTGCCGGCCTCTTACCACGTCATTTGTACTATTGGACTTCAGCTGCAAAGCCCACTACTCTCAGTGAGCTCCAAGATTTTTAAAATTCTTTTTTCCTTAATTGAAAAATATAAAATAATAGAGAAAAGCCCATTAAACGTATAAAGAGGAATTACCAAATAATTATGAAGTAAAGGAAATTTCTACTCCTCAGAATTGCCCATTTAACTTACTTATTCTCCTCCTTCGCAACTCTCATAATCATTTCTGCATATTTAGTGGTTTACTACCTATTTATGCTTCTCTATCCAATAGTTTAATCTAGTAAAGCCTTTTTATGAATGGAATCATAGTGTATGTATTGTTTCATGTCTTTTTTCTCCCCTCTACTCCAGTGAGAATCATTCACATTGCCTGTGACTGTAGCTTATTTTCATTACTCTAGAATATTCCACTGTATGAATTGAACATAATTTATTCATCCATTTTCCTTTTTGCTGTTTTTTTCCTCTTTGCTTGTGATGAATTAGTGGTTACATACACATTCTTTTCATGTACACGGTTGCACATATGCTTGAGTTGCCTTAAAGAAAATTCAGAACTGATATTCAGCCAGTACCCACTATGAAGTCCATGCCAATTATCAAAATTTGGAAATATTTTTATTCAGCTTGGTAAAAAGTCACTATCCCAAGTCCCCAAGTTCCCCTTCAACTCTGTTGCAACCCTGGGGGCCCCTATTTAGTCACTGCTAAGGAGCTACTCTTTTTGTCCCGCCTGTTGTGTGAGTCCATCAACCAGCCCTGATGGTTCTGGGTCTCTAGCTGTCCCCCCAAAACACAGTAGTCCCTGGAACCCCAGTAGAGAAATACCTAGTGTCCATCTGACCTCCTGGGGCTGTGGCCACCAGTGCTGTGGGTCAGAACTCCCCTGGAGTCACATGTGTATTTCCATTTGTGAGAAATGGAGTTTCCTATCTGTACTGGTTGTTAAATATTTTTTGACTAGGAGTGGAATTAAAGTCTTCAACTTTAATAGGAAGGCCAAGGAATTGTACAGAATGGCTTCACCTACCATCAGCAGTGCATGAGGGTCCTTGTTGCACCACATCCTCACGCATGCTTGGAATTGGCAGACTTTAAAAACTTTCTTAATCTAATGGTGCATAAAGATATCTAATTGTGTTTTTTTAATTTGTATTGATCCGATTATTAATAAGGATAAGCACCAGTCCTGTACTGGAGTCAGCTCATACTGATTTTGTTGTGCTTATTCTATTAACTAGTGAGAGATGTTTAGAAATCATTATGATTACTCTGATTTGATCATTACACATTGTATGTGTGTACTGAGGTATCATAGGTACTTCACACAATATGTACAATTCTTTCTGTACATATTAAAATTAAAAATAAAAATGAATAAATAATAAAATTATTTAAAATAATAACTAAAAATAAAAAGAAACAAAAAATACATCATTATTATGAATTTGGTAATTTTTGATAGTGCTTTTTTTTATTTTACATATCTTGAAGCTTGATATTACGTGCATGTAAGTATTCTGTGTTCCATGTGTTTTAGGAAATTTAACAACATATTTTTACTATCTTTCCCTGGCAGTGTGTTTTCATTATCTACATTATTTCTTTTAATAGTCCCCTAGTATTCCACCATCTCTTAAATATTTCAGTTCTATTAAGCTTTTTGAAAGTATAATTTATACTCTTTGTTTCTACTTTTTCACTACGTTTCACTCAGCTCATTTGATTTCCATCTCTTTGTTCTATTGAAACTGTTTTCCCCAATGCAATGCATGCCTTTTTTTCAGTTTACTCTGATTGGAGCATCTACTGTGGCCAACTAACCCCTTATATTTCCTTAAGGTGCGTCTCCTGGTTACTATCTTGCATTCCCACTCTTTCTGTTTGGATATGGTCTTTTTCCTTTTTGAATCTCTGTAGCACTCGTGTTTGCATAACTCTTCAGGCTTACACATAAATAGGCAAATGAAGCAAAGTAAGTTTTGCTTATTTTGTCTCATGTTCTGTTACTTGTGTCTTTTCTGACAACTTATTTCCTACCTGTAGCCTCCTTAACTGTGGAGATTGTATTTTATTTACATTTCGTATCCTGAAGAGTATACTTCAGAGCCCCCCAAAAATACTAGGTGATTACTAAATGCTGGTCAAATTGAATAATGACCTTGGAAACACAATCGGTACTAACCCTCTTTTCTGAATGCTTGGTATCTGTCTTTTTTTGGTCTTTGCTTCTGTGCTGCACTTTGGTAAACTTTTTGGAGTTAAGGATGGTCTTTTCCTTTCTATAAATATCAAAGGACCTGCTGAGAATTGTTTTGAGAGGAGAAGGGAGAAGAGGTATCAGAATAGTAAATCCTGGGCATTTGAATGTGAGGGCTTCTTCTAAAGGTTAAAAAAAAAAATCGTGGATTCTTCTTATGAGAATGGTTTTACCTTTTGTGACTTTTCATTTGTGGGCTTCTAGATGTTTTCAAAATTCCCAGTGTTATATATACCTTTAGAAATATAATTTCTCTCCCATTATATTAGCATAAATAATATTTTATAATATTCCATCATTCTCAACTTGAATACCCAAATAGCACATTTGAAGCCCAAGATGTTTCAAATTGAACTCATTGGGTTTCTGTACCAACCATTCCCTTTTTTTTTTTTTTT
>NW_012110375.1:251731-261106 GCF_000951045.1 Mandrillus leucophaeus | reverse complement strand
TTTTTAGTAGAGACAGGGTTTCACCGTGTGTTAGCCAGGACGGTCTTGATCTCCTGACCTCGTGATCTGCCCGCCTTGGCCTCCCAAAGTGTTGGGATTACAGGCGTGAGTCACTGCACCCGGCCTCCTTTCTCCTTATTTTTAAAATAATTGTTTATTTTCTACATCTAAGGACATCTCTCCTAGATTCTGAAACACTTTCCTTTTCATGTTAAAATCTCTGTAATCAGTTGCTTCTTACTATCAATGGCATGTCATAGTTTAATTGGAAGCATTTTTCTTTCACAATGGTTCATAAAATTATGGTGTACCTGACAAATGATGTCTTAGCCCTGATAAGGTAGAGTAGTTGTAAAAATGTATAGATTGCAATTCCTCAGCATTTCACCCATTTGTCTTTTTTTTGAGACAGAGTCTTGCTCTGTCTCTCAGGCTGGGGTGCAATGGTGCTATCTCGGCTTACTGCAACCTCCACTTCCAGGGTTCAAGCGATTCTCCTGCCTCAGCCTCCGAGTAGCTGGGATTACAGGTGTCCACCACCACGCCCAGCTAATTTTTGTATTTTTAGTAGAGATGGGATTTCACCATGTTGGCCAGACAGGTCTCGAACTCTTGACCTCAGGTAATCTGCCCACCTCGGCCTCCCAAAGTGCTGGGATTACAGGCGAGTCACCATGCCTGGCCCATTTGTCTTTTTCTGCCTACACTTCTACATTGTGGTTCATTTCCTCACTATTTCTTCCTGTTTTGAAACAATTGAGATAACATTTACTTAACATAAAATTTACCATTTTAACCATTTCAAGGTATACAACTTAATGTTTTCAAAATATATTCACAATGTTATGCAACTATCACCACTACTAGTTCTAGAACATTTCTTTTTTTTTCTTTTTTTTTTTTGAGATGGAGTCTCGCTTTGTCACTGGGGCTGGAGTGCAGTGGTGTAATCTCGGCTCACTGCAGCCTCTGCCTCCTGCGTTCAAGTGATTCTCGTGCTTCAGTCTCCCGAGCAGCTGAGACTACAGGCACCCGCCACCACACCTGGGTAGCTTCTGTATTTTTAGTAGAGACGGGGTTTCGTCATGTTGGCCAGGCTGGCCTTGATCTCCTGACCTCAGGTGATCTACTCGCCTCGGCCTCCCAAAGTGCTGGGATTACAGGCATGAGCTACCACGCCTGGCCAGAACATTTCAGTCACCCAAAAGAGGCCACATATGTGCTAATTTGTCCTTCCATTTAGCTTCTGGCAACCACTAATCTATTTTCTGTTTCTATTGATTTGCCTATTCTGGACATTCCTTGAAAGGGAGTAATAATGCTGGAGAGTGCTGAAAATGCTGAAACGCTAAAAAGTGGTGGACATGTTAGGGCAGCAGGAGCCTAGGAGAACCAGAGTAACAACATTTTCAAATAAGCTCTATCTTAAAACTAGCAAGGCATATTCCTTGCCAGTCATGACCTATGGTCCTAAGATGTTTACCACTAAGGAAGCGCTTGGTAATGCCTGCAAGGACAAACTCCTACAACAGAAAAGTCCAGATGTCACAGCACCCATAACAATATATGCTTTCAAGATAAAGTTATGCTTCGATGGACTTACACACTAAGATATCAAGGATAGTTTTCTTTAAATCAATAGAATAATACATTTAGTCATGCTGTCAGCCCACCTGCACATAGGCACAGCCAGTTTAATCTTTACGTAGGCAAGACCTTTTATAAGAAAAACTTAAAGACAGTACATTCCTCTGCTTGCATTTTGAGGATGCTCTACTGGGTCACAGAGTGGCTTTCAGTAAACTATCTCTTCTCACAGAACTCTGAGACTCACCTTGAATTCCTTCCTGTGTGAGATCCAAGAACCTTTTCTTGGGGTGTGGATCTTGAAAAGACCCCTTTCTAGCATCATCTTCTGGGGACACCATAAAGGGACCTTAAGATGAGAGGAAATTCAGTCTGCACAGCACTCATTGTCCCCTCTGGTTAGTTGGGTCCATCTTGGTGTCCTCTATTAGGTTTAGGCAAAGCCGATATTCAGGTTAGAGTCTGAGCCCATGAGGTTAGAGTCCCTGGGGTATAATAAAAATGGAAGTAGCCTTGCAAGATCTTTGCCACTATGTGCTTTGTATTAATCCACCTGGTCCCCTTTGCCAGGTGTGGAAAAGCTATAGTTCTCATGATTTTCCAGCTTGATGCCTTTGCTTTACTGCAGCTCTATGCTGGCCTTGTATGGCTGGCCCAGAGGTTCACTACTTTCACTTTTCATGCTTGCCATCTGATTACCACATCTGAAGTTCTCTGTTTCTCTCTTTTCTTTCTTCCTGCTTTGAATCTGCTGTTATTAGGCTAGTGGTGCTGAGATAAAACTTATTGTTCAAAGTTACTTGGAGATTTTTTTTTCTTGTACAGTTCAACCAGTTCTGGCTAAAATGTAAACATTAGAAACTCATTTGAAACTGAAGAAAAAAAAAAGGTGAAAAAGCCCTTTTTAAAAAAACCAAACCCCCGCCAAAGACCTCTTTACTCAAAGTTTTGGTTTACATCTTTCCTTGGATTACTTGTTGGATGTCTGGGTGATTTCCAATTAAGAAAGTTTATGATATGGGAAAACAGGTTTCTAAAATTGTGGAATGATTTTATTTATAAAATGCTAACATCGGACAAATAGTTCAGGATTTCCTGCTTCCTAAGTTTCTGGATTCATGGATGAGTGGTGCCCTTTGTTGTCCCTTCTCTTCCCTTTCTTGTCCTTTTTGCACTCTGCTTAGCCTTCTGAACCCAAGGAGACACAGAGATACCCATGTTCCTTTTATTCCCCAGGGATTGGGGGTTGGGGTCCCTGGTTGTTGGATCCTTTGGGCCATGTCTGCTGAGGAGCCTGGAGTTATGGGATCCTCCAGGTCGGCTGCCACCCTGTTGGACAGGGTTTTTCAACCTTTAGGGGTCTAGGGTTGCAATGTCTCCCTGACGGATAAAGTGTTTGAGGTACGAGAGATATTTGTCAGCACCTACTGCTTCTTGGTCCCCCTTGTCCCCTTTTTCTGTTGAATACTTGCTGTCTGTGCCTCACTAGTGATGGATGTCGACCTATGTTTGCATGCCTTGAAGTTAATAGCTATTGTTTTCTTTCTGGTCTTAATGATTTTTGTTCTTTGGGCTATTTAATTTGGCATCTCTCTGGATAGCATTGGAGAGGAGAGCCTCCTGGGATCTAGTCTTATTGAGAAAAATAATCATTTTGTCAAATTCAGAAGTTATCTAAAGGTCAACTCAAATTATGAACTTAAAAACGATTACTTATGAAACAAAGTGAAAAAGAACCAGTAAGTAGGAGAGAGAGAGAAACATGAAGTTATGAAGATGTATTTTTTGGTAAGTCAGGTTATTAAAAAAAGAGAATATTTTGCATGAAAAAGGATCTTGTATGGTAAATTTCTGTCCTAAAATAAAATGACTGATTAAGAAAAAGGGAAGTTTAGGACAAGTCAGAAAGTCCAAGCTTGTTGTAGGTGGTCTGTATAAGTTGTGATAAGCTTTGTGAAGGGGAATTTTTGAAAGGAATTTTGTATGTGATTAAGTTGGTTATAATTAAAAGGAAATAATTTATAATAGTCTTTCTAGGATTAGACCCCTGTGTTAAAACAAGATTTTCTTAAGGTGTTGATTTGCTCTTAATGAAATTGCAAGAAATTTTTACTTTTAATTTTATAATCTATTTCTTTAAAAAATCTGTCAATCATATCTCAGTTCAACTTTTCTGTGTCCTGCTGCTTTCAGCTTTTTCTCCCCTTGAGAAAGTCTGAGATAATAACTCTCTCCTTCAGCGTTTTTGTTAGCTCCTGTAACTTTTTTCTTCCAGTTTCAACTGTTGTTGTGGCCTAATGCTAAAATGTTTTATGTTGCAAGTTTAGAGAAGCAATGCTTTCCTCCAGTATAATTTTATTTTGTACTGTTGGCTTTTCTTGATATGTCTAAATTTTCAATGTAATCAGAAAACTCATGCTCTTCCCAAGAAGCATTTCCCCACTCTACTGATAACCTTGAACACACCTGTGTCTTTCTTAAATTCAAGCAGTTTTTTTCCCATCAAGTTTGACTTCCAGACTATCTAAGTGGGCTTCTCACAAGGAGAAGCAGTCGTATTGCAGAAGTTTTTTTCGATGTTTTGGTAACTGACTTAAGAAACAGGATTTTGCAATTCCTGTGTCTTTATTAGGTTTTCAACTGCTTTTTTAAAACCTGGATTTAAAAGGGCTAAAGTTTTTACATCCATATGGCTTTCTGTGTTCTCTTTAAAGTCTTTTAATTACTACTTTGGTTAAATGAGTAACTATTATTTTACAGTGACCTGTGCATCTGTTTTTATCAAATGTTTTAAGCCTTCATCATTTTTAACAAACATCTGTAAAATTAAACCCTAAATGAAGTCCGACTAATTGCTGGGGATTATTAAAGCTATAAAAATGAATCGCACAAAGTTATAAAATCTTTTTACAGCTTCCCGTCATGTCATGGACTTCATTATCACCATCTCTAGCTCCCTTGTAAAAGGTTCTTATCAGGTACTATTAATCAATCCTGTGCTATTAAGTTACAGGGCTTTGACTCCTGAGTACACATATGTTATCTAAAGAAGGTACTGACTCATGCAAGTATGTGACATCAAACTCAAGTTAACCAAAGCCTTGTCTCTGGACCTGGCAAAGGCAACCATCAGAGTAAACAGCTTTCATGAAACACAGGGACAGGCCTGTGTTAACAACCATTAAGATTTAGTTAATAATTTTGTCTTTACCTGAAATCATCCTTATGTTTTGTTTTACCTCCAGAACTTAAAACTATTAAATCCCACCAGGCCCAGAGACTATCACATGAGATTGTAAAGGCTGGTTTTGAGCAGTAAAATTAATTCAGACCCTCCAAATCAAGGATGGTACACAGATTCCTAAATAGCTGAACAAAATGCTATGATTTGTATAGCTAATTTCTAAAAGCCAAGATTGCAGTAGGTTGATGCATAGAATTTATAGATAAGTCAATTTTTGTAACCTTACTTTTTGGCTTTTGGTTTTTGGGATTTATTTTGCTTAAAAGAGGTTTTAAGGTTAATGAGTGTCTACCCACTTCCATTCCTATCTGGCCTAGTGCATTTAGTTGGCTATCAGTCTTTTGACTCTAAGTCCCCTAGCCGTAGAGTTTCCACCAAGGGCCATGATGGATCTGGGACAGATAACACACCTTTGGGACTTGATAACACACATGCAGCATCAATATGGGACAAAATAAAAGCTTGGGATACCTTGACAAAAAGGATGGAATATAAATGTAAAAAAATAAAATAAAATCCTAAGAACCCCAACAGAATGGACTCCTCTCTTGACAAAAAGAAATAATAATAATAATTTAAAAAACATTTAAAGTGTAGTTTAGGCCATGAAGGGAAGCTGGGGGTCACATATGTCTCACTATACATCTCCCCCAGCCCTCTCCCGGAATTCAGGCACAACCAACCAGCATTAACATTAAAATTGTGATCATAAGATTGACAGAACAGACTCTTCCTTTTAAAATAGTGATCATAAGATTGACTGAACAGAGTCTTCCTTTTAAAATAGTGATCATAAGATTGACAGAACAGACTTTTTTAGGTTTTTATTTATTTATTTATTTTTAAAATTTGGATAGTTTTTGGGGAAGTGGTGGTTTTTGGTTCCATGGATAAGTTCTTTAGTGACAATTTCTGAGTTTTGGTGTACCCATCACCCAAGCAGTATAGAGTGTACCCATATGTAGTCTTTGATCTCTCAACCCCCTTTCACCCTTCCTCCCAAATCCCCAAAGTCTTTCTAGTGCCTTTGAGTCCTCATAGCTTAGCTCCCACTTATCAGTGAGGACACACAATATTTGGTTTTCCATTCCTGAGTTACTTCATTTAGAATAATGGCCTCCAACTCCATCCAAGTTGTTGCAAGGGTCATTATTTCATTTTGTTTTATGGCTGAGTAGTATTCCATGGTGTATATGTGCTACATTTTCTTTACCCACTTGTTGGCTGATGGGCACTTAGGTTGGTTCCATATCTTTGCAATTGTGAATTGTGCTGCTATAAACATGTGTGTGCATATGTCTTTCTCACTACTGACTTTTTTCCCTTTGGGTACTGGGATTGCTGGATTGAATGGTAGTTCTACTTTTAGTTCTTTAAGGAATCTGTACACTGTTTTATATAGTGGTGGTAGTAGTTTATATTCCCACCAACAGTGTAAAAGTGTTCCCTTTTCACCACATCCACACCAACATTTATTACTTTTTGATTTTTAAATTATGGCCATTCTTACAGGAGTAAGGTGGTATCTCATTGTGTTTTTAAAAATTTTTATTTATTATTATTATTGTTATTATTCTTATTCTTATTATTATTTTTGAGATGGAGTCTCACTCTGTCACCCAGGCTGGAGTGCTGTGGTGTGATCTCAGCTTACTGCAACCTCCACCTCCTGCGTTCAAGCGATTCTCCTGCCTCAGCCTCTCGAGTAGCTGGGACTACAGGTGTGTGCCACCACACTCAGCTGATTTTTGTATTTTTAGTAGAGATGGGATTTCAGCATGTTGGCCAGGCTGGTCTTGAACTCCTGACCTCAGGTGATCCACCTGCCGCGGCCTCCCAAAGTGCTGGGATTACAGGTGTGAGCCACTGTGCCTGACCGGAAAACATTCTTTATGGCAATAAGATGTCAAATTATGAACAGGATCTAAGACCATGCCAGGTAAGGGTTAAGTCTCCATCCCAAGGTAAACAATGTTATACGTTACATGCACGTTCGTTCAATATACATGCATTAGGACCACGTCCATAGATATTCATAGCTCCCCTGTTCAATGAGGGGACTTAGTCTTATTAAAAACTTGGAAAGAGGAAATTCCTCAAAGATTAATTACAACCCAAATGGAAGGGCCCCTATCAGGTTATTTTTAAGCACCCCCACTGCTGTTAAACTTCAGATGAATGACTAGCTGTCTACACATGTCCAAAATTAAACCTGTTTCTTATGATTCCCTGCAGGCACCTGAGAAAATCACCACAACCCACACTTGTGAACCCCTAGAAGACCTAAAGCTGTGGTTTTACAAATAAACAGATAAGTAACATTCCTATTTTTTCCTATAGGTACTCAATCTTCTTAACAACTCCCATCCCACACAGGTTTGCATCCCCAACAGATACCTATGGCTATGTGGTCACCCATTCGATCAACCTATAAAAGACTTGTCTCTCATTTGAGATTGTGAAACCCATGGTTATCAGTGTATATGAAAATGTTTGGTTCAGGGGTCAATGTACAATATGACAAGCAAAGTCCTCTAATATACAGTTACATAACATCACTCACCTGAGAGCTAAGTGGTCAATTGGCCTTATATTGGCTGGAGTTGGAGCCCCGGAGGGAAAATTTGCTTATTATTAGGCAACTCTTCGAAACTTTACTTCTTCATTTCTAAACACTGTCTCATAAAATGGGGGATGCTTTAGATGAATTAAGATTAGCACTAGATTACTTATTGGTTGAAAAGTAGCACTAGATTACTTATTGGTTGAACAAGGAGGAGTGTGCACCAAAATCAATATAACCTGCTGCAGTTATGTAAACACCTCAGCTCACATGGAAGAAGATATACAGAAAATACATGAATAAGCTGTGTGGTTGCATAAATATAACCAAGGCACCAATCCCAACTGTATCTGGTCAGCCATTAGAAGCACCCTCCTGAGTCTCACTTGGTTGTTGCCCTTCCTAGGGCCTTTGATAGTTATCTTATTATTAATCTTTGGCCCTTGGTTGTTTAAATTCTTGGTAAAGTTTGTGTGTTTTAGATTACAACAATTCCACATAAAGGTGATACTGACACAAAGCTTCCAATCCATCCCATCTTCTGACCGGGGAAATAAAGACACCCTGCCTTTAGGCCTCAGAGATCAGGCATCTAGAGATTTTTCCTCCTCCAATACTTGGCAGGGTCTATGTCCGTAGACTCATCAGGATACCATGTAAATGAGGACCTCCCTTGGTACCCCAGAGACCAACTGTAGACCCTTATGAGAAAATCCTGTCCCAAAAATGAACATCCACTGTCAGCAGGAAGAAGTTACAGAAGACCAGCCTTTGCCCTTCATCTCCCCTTACGATTAAGGGTCCTCTTGTAAGCAGAGTGGGGAATGTTAGGAAAGCAGGCGCCTAGGTGATCCAGAGTGTCACCATTTTAAAACAAACTCCCCCTGAAAACTAGCAAGGCATCTGTACACATCCGTTTAGCAAGTATATCCTTATGTAACTGGAAGAAAGAGTGTTATTTTAGAATATGCCTATAATTTGTAATAATTGGCCAAGGGAAAAAAAGCTCACATTGGTGTAGGGAAAGTGCCCTAATGGTCATGGCTAATAATGTGGGACGGTGGTTCTGGTCAGTGATTTGAGGGAAGGGATGTAGATAATATATTGTTGTAAGTAATAAAAACAAAAAAATTGTTGTAAGTAATACAAATAAAATAATATTGTTGTAAGTAATAAAGTAGGAGAAATATTTGGTCTTTTGCTTTTGGGTTGGTGCAACAGTAGTACCATTACTTGGAGGAGAACATAGAGAAGGGCAAGAATAGGCTTGAATAAGATGAGTGAGAAGAGAGAAATATTTCATAAGTGGAGATGGCCAGGGAACACCAGGGCAGCAGAATCTAACTCTGAATTTAATGCTGTTGTCTGTTCATATTGTACTACACTGTAATCTCCCTATCTTTCCTAAACCATTGGCAAAGTCTGCTATCCACGAGGGCCTTGGGTCGGTAGTGCTTTGGGAAATACCAGAAGAGGGAAAGTACGGCAAATGTGCAGCGTCACAGATGACAGGAGGAAAGCTGGCCAGTGGGATGATTAAAAAAAAATTTCAGTGGGAGTCGGAATTCAGACCATGTAAATGGTCTGAATTAAGAAAATTTCAAGAGTTAAAAAATGTTTCTAGTGAGCCAAAGTGAAAGCTCTTCATGAAGATTTCTTTATAGAGGCTCTCTAGTGCTTGTCCTCATTTCCTGAAATCTCATGTGTATCTGACTCTCCTGGTGCCTGCCTCAGACATTCACTGTGGCAATTATATGAGCAGCTTGGAGAATCCTAATTCCAGTGGTCTCACTCCCTGGATCTACTTTCTCTTAAAAATCATTCCCCTACGTTTCTGTCACTTGGTGGAAGCTTAGTAGATAGCTCCACATCTCCAGCCAGAACAGCACTAGAATTTCAGGACTAGGGCCATAGAGTCTGATATTAAATTCTATCTATCTATCTATCTATCTATCTATCTATCTATCTATCTATCTATCTA
>NW_012110375.1:242493-250471 GCF_000951045.1 Mandrillus leucophaeus | reverse complement strand
AGTTAATAGTTACTCTATGGGATTACTACTCTAGGTCATAGTTAGAATGCAGGAAAAATATTTTTTCATCGTTGGATGAGTATCTGTAAGTCAACAATTCACACTAATATAATTATTTTAGTATTGAGATACCAGACAAATATAACTTTTCTGTGTTATTCAGATTTTATCTTTAACATTACCTCTTCAAGGTCGGCCTCCCTAAATCTCTCAGACTAGGTCAGGGACCCTCTGTTACAAGCCACCTATACTTTTCATTCATAGTACTTTAAACTTTTATTAATACTTTCAAAATTTGGTGGGCTCTCTTTTATCTCAGTTTCATCTTGTGATTTCTCTAGGATGAATATAGCATGCAAGACTGAAGTGCACTTGCAGAATAGCAGGGAAACATTCACAGAATGGACCTGAGCTTCCCTGAGGCAGGGTCAGCATAATGGGTTATTCCTCAAGAAAATGAAGGTCAGAGACTGGAAGATAATGCGGAAAGAGACACTGAGTTGTCAAACATCGTGTATGTTTTATTGAATATTAATGAAATGCAAAATGAGTGATTTATGTAAGCACCTTCACATTCTGCTAATGGTAGAAACAAAGCACAGTCATCAAATCAAATAATAAAAACCTAAAAGCCAGAGAACAAAGCTCTAAAGACAATGAATGCCATATTTTCTAAAAGGCTTAGTATAAATATAAAAATATGTAAGTATTTTATACACACACATTGCTATTTTAGTATTTACAGTTTACCTTAGGACTATACTTTCAGAGTTCATTTCTACAGTTTGTTACAGCTTACCTCAATAACTAAAATCTGCTTTCCAATCTAAAATAAGTCTACCTTTTCATTCTGGCTTGGAACAGCCCATAATCTTTTTCTTAATCAATTTGTAATAATCTATTATTTGTGTGTTTATGTGTTTAATGTCGATTCCCCTTATGAGACTGTAAGCTCTGTGAAGGTAAGGACCATGTCTGTTCTGTTCAAATCATGTACACAGTGCCTGCCTACCAATAATGCCTGAACTACGGTCATTTTATAGACTACTTGTTTACTGAATGTTGAGTGACTAGGGCCAGGAATGTCTGCACACTGAGCCAGCTTGAAATAATGACAGGATAAATTTGGCCTCTGTAGCATGAATGTAAATGTTGCTTAAAAACCTTTCTTGTTGGCCGGGCGCAGTGGCTCATGCCTGTAATCCCAGCACTTTGGGAGGCCGACACGGGCGGATCAGGAGATCAGGAGAATGAGACCATCCTGGCTAACACGGTGAAACCCTGTCTCTACTAAAAATACAAAACATTAGCCGGCCTGGTGGCGGGTGCCTGTAGTCCCAGCTAGTCGGAAGGCTGAGGCAGGAGAATGGCGTGAACCCGGGAGGCAGAGCTTACAGTGAGCCGAGATTGCACCACTGCACTCCAGCCTGGGCGACAGAGCGAGACTCTGTCTCCAACAACAACAACAATAACAACTACAACGACAAACAATAACCCCTTGTTAAAAATCCTTTCCTTTAATCTTAGATCTGCATCTAGTCATTGTACGTTTTACAGATCCATGGATGATTCTGGGTTTAGTTCTTTGTGAGACTGCCAGAAACTCCAGAGGCTGGGTCAGTGCATAAAGAGAGGCCATTGGCGAGAACGTCTGCTGGATTGCTGAAGACAATTGCTACTGAGAATAGATCGTAACTTAGGAAGAAACAATTCAGTACCAAAAGAATAATTGGAGCCCTTCTGGAAAAACCTAATAAGGTACCTCAAGACTTGTAGATGCTAGATAAAAATAGCATGAGCATGCTGTTGGAGTGTTTTAAAGGCCTAATTTTTTAGTTAATTGTTTTTTAATATTACATAAATAACATTTGTTATAGATGTAAGTTAGGGTGGTTTTAATCCATCTTTCCCCAGGTAACTAACTGTGTATAATTATCTTTTGATAATGGCCAGCACGTCTTTACATTCCTCAGGTTTTCTCTTCCAGATATATGTGCTATCTCTTGGTCTACAGATGGCATTCTATCTATCAGGATACCATGAAAAAAAAATCTGGGATATTGGAAAGGGCACATTTTTTTTTGAGGTCATCAGGGTGCTCTATACAAACCATGGTTGAACACTTGAAGATGTCGAGTAGCTGCTTGAAGATTTCCTGATAAAGAGCTACCCAGCACCATGTTCTGCCAGCAGTCATAGGTACTTGGATTTTCACTCTTCAGATTTAGCTCCTTCTTCTTTTGTCAAATTGCCTGGACAGAGATGCAATTGCTTCCTGGTCCTAGAGTCTCTCCACTGGCCTCAACTTTCTAATTGTTATCTCCCCAGAGATAATATGAGTTATAATCTTCCCAAAGATGTTAGATGTCTAGAATCATTTCCAGAATGCTCCCCAGACCATCATAAAAATAAAGCACCTGCTGATTCCCCCCAGGACTCAAGTCATGCCTGTTCATGTATCTTCCATTCAATTTGCAGCATATGTGTGGTTTAGGACAGTCTTTCTTGAGTGATCCATAGTGAAGGATGACTTTTTGTTTGTTTTATTTTCAGTGTATTGTGGACTGGTACTTTGTGTAAAATATAATAAAGTTAGTTGTTAGAAATGTAAAATCGTAAATAAAAACAGACATACAAAATACAAACCACGTTTTTTATTAGTAGATTCAAAAGACAAAATTACTCTGCCAATGTGCTAGTTTCTTTTTTGACATTTAAAATTCAGATTAGACTTTATTTAAGCCAGGCGTGGTGGCTCATGCCTGTAATCCCAGCACTTTGGGAGGCTGAGACGGGCAGATCACGAGGTCAGGAGATCGAGACCATCTTGGCTAACATGGTGAAACCCCGTCTCTACTAAAAATACAAAAAATTAGCTGGGCGTGGTGGCGGGCGCCTGTAGTCCCAGCTACTCGGGAGGCTGAGGCAGAAGAATGGTGTGAACCCAGGAGGCGGAGCTTGCAGTGAGCCGAGATCATGCCACTGCACTCCAGCCTGGGTGACAGCGAGACTCTGTCTCAAAACAAAACAAAACAAAAAAAACAAACAAAAAAATCCCCCAAAACTTTATTTAAATCAGAAACACAATTCTTAAAATTGCATTTAGAGTCAAGATCCCTTTTATAACCCTCTTGTTATAAAAATCAGAAGGAATATTTGTAAGTAAAGCAGATATCTCTCTAGGTTAATGAGACCAGATTTGACTTTGGATTTTTTACTTTAAACAGATTCTAGAAGATAGAGGAAAAAATATGTTATATACAGAAAACAGTATCTACCTGTGTATTCAGAGGCATAAATTTATTGATAGAAGTGATTTCAGTACACGCTGGAATCTCAGAAGCAATTTTCGGAGCTTAGTTTTATTTTCTTGAATTTTAAGAATTTCTAAAATCCTTTTTCATCTTCAATTTTGGGAGCCAAATAATACTTTAAATGTTCCATATCCAGCAGTTTTATACTCTACAGCAAGGGGTGCATCTGCAGACATACTGAGTGTTACTGGGAAGAGAGAGTGGAGTGCCTGTTATAAAGAAATTTAAGTACCTTAGTGCAAAAGTTAGCTGAACTGGCCCATTCATCATTATGGCAACAGCCTCCTCTTCTTTATTGTGATTACTTGTTTGTGACAATGTTTCCATTTCCAAGTCCTCCATTTGCAGAAAATTTCACTCCATCTTTTGCACAGGAAATTATAACAGACTCTCCAATATGACTGAGATCTTGGCATATATGCACAAATTCACTAGAATGCATCTTTACTACACAGCTGTACTCTTGTTCTGGAATTTCAAGTTGCTCAGTATCTAAAATCATTAACTTCAATTCATAGTCTAAAAGTTCTCTTGATTTAGTGCTTCAAATTCTAACACCAAGAGGTCCATGGTACCTTCAGTCCTCCATGTAATGATGTCTTCACTGCCATTGTCATATTTTAGCATTTTGGACGTGTTGGTGAGGCTCATGGTTATGACTAGGTTGTGGTCACAGTGGTATGTGTTGAAGCCCTGGGTATGCAGGGTGAACTGCACCAAGGAAATGTGTGATACTTTCACGCTGTGTAGGTTCACCTGCTTGAACTATTGTCCCAGCAGGCCTATCTCTCACATTGAATAGGGCTGACTGTGCAACTAATAAGATGTTGTGGAGATGACAGTGTGTGACATCTGAGGCTAGGTCATAAAATACATTGTGACTTCTCACTGTTTCTGGAAGAAGTCAGCTTTCATATCACGAAGACACTCAAGCAGCACTTTGAAGAGGTCCAGGTGGTGAAACTGAAGACCTTCACAAACAGCCAGCACTAATTTGCCAACCAAATGACGGTCTTTGGAAAACAGATCCTCTGGCCTCAGGCAAGCCTTCAAAGACTACAGTCCCAGTCAGCCTTTTCACTGTAACCTCATGGTAAACCCTGCACTAGTACCATCGAGCTGCTCCTGAATTCCTGACTCACAGAAACTGCAAGAGAATAAATGTGGTTGTTCTGGGACACTAGGTTTTGAGGTAATCTGCTACATAGCAATAGATAACAAGGAGAGACCACTACATAAATCAATACATAACTTTCATCTGCATGATAGGTGTTATGATAGCAGTAGAATACAAGGTGTGGTACAGGCAGAGTGGATCTGAAGTAGTAGCCTGTTGTCTTAGTCTGTTTTGTGCTGCTGTGATGGAATTTCACAGACTGGGTAATTTATAAAGAACAGAAATTTATTCTCTCACAGTTCTAGTGGCTGGCAGGTCTAAAATCAAGGAATGGTCAGGTTAGGGCTCAGTCTCTCTGCTTTCAAGATGATGCCTTGAACACTGCAACCTCCAGCGAGGAGAAACATTGTGTCCCCACATGGCACAAGAGCCGGAGAGGAAAGGAGACAAATGAGAATTGGGCTCACCCTTTTATAATAGCATTAATTAATTCGTGAAAGTGGAGCCCTCATGAGCTAAACACCTCCTTTTAGGTTCTGTCTTCCAACACTGTTGCTTTGGAGATTAGACTTTCAACAAGTTAGCTGAACTGGCTCATTCATCTGTATGGCAACAGCCCCTTCTTTATTGTCATTACTTGTTTGTAACACTGTTGCCACATCCAAGTTCTCCACTTGCAGAAAATTTTACTCCGTCTTTTGCACAGGAAATTATAATTTTGGGGACATATTCAAACTATAGCATCTACCAAATTAGTAACTCTACCAAGGCAATGCTACAATTCAAGTTTTCACATTTTCCCCAAGCCTGCTATAAATTATTACTTGAATAATCAGCAAAATACAAGTATTTATTCCTTTGTACATGGAAGCAACCAAACAGTTTTTTTTTTGGTATGAAGGTCTACAAGTGATAATCTGTATTTATCTTCCTAGTTAAGTACAACTATAATCAGGGGCTCGACTCTTGAATTCATGTTTCTCTTTATTTTTTCAATGTTGAGAAAGTAACCAATGATATATGTGGCCAAATAAAAAGCTTTCACATATAACATTTCAAAAATTTTTAATTCATTGATCTTCTCCTTCCCTCACCTCCAATAAACTTTTTAGTAAACTGGGATGCCTCCTCATTCACAGAATGGAGGACCTATGCTAGCATTTGGGTTACTTTGGTGTCAGTGTCAGCTCAGACTCTGCATCTGAGAGTTCTTTAAAGATATGGGTATTTCTGGCCGGGCGTGCTAGCACAGGCCTGTAATCCCAACACTTTGGGAGGCCAATTTGGGAGAATTGCTTAAGACTAGGGGTTCAAGACCAGCCTGGGCAAAATAGCAAGTTCCTGCCTCTACAGAAAAAAGAAAAATAGCCAGTCTTTGTAGCAAGTGCCTGTGGTCCCAGCTATTTGGGAAGCTGAGGTAGAAGGACTGCTTGAGCCTGGGAGTTTGAGGTTGCAGTGAACTATGAATGTGCCACTGCACTCTAGCCTGGGTGACAGAGTGAGACCCTATCTCAAAAATAAGTAAGTAAATAAATAAATAAATAAAAGTATTTCCCCTTTCCCCATATATAGTAATACTGGTTTATCAGTCTAGGGAAGGTCTGAGGGAATTGATAGTGTGTACAATTATTGTGTGTTGGGTTCTTTTTGCAGAGGACCTAGCTTTGCTTCCATTGATGGCTCTGGATTTGAGAACTGGCTTAGGTTTGGAAACTGGATAGAGAGATTATAATTTTCTATTGTGGCAGCTGACATCAACCTTTGACTCACCCATTATTGATCTTCTTTTGGGTGTGGGTGAGGCAGTACCCTTATCCATCTTAGCTCTAGGCACACCATGATTTATTAACCATCACTACAGATCTCTGTATGTCACAGCCCGCTGGTTTCCATTCAACCTTTGTTATCTATTTGGATAATTACATCGATCTTGCTCTTGATGGCTAAGTGGTGCCTTCTGGCCTCTGCTGTTTCATAATCCTATCATCCCTGAATCCTAGGGGCTTCCCTACCATTACCCCTGGTGTACAAAGCATAGACACTGCCAAGCCTCTCAATGAGGCCAGTGCCCTTCATCCCCAGCCCTTGCACCACTTTGCGTTTCTTATTGCTTTAGTAAAAGGAGTGTCCCCTTTTGATTCTCTTGAGAAACAGAGTCATCTTCTGGATTTTCAGGTCTTATATGACAAGTCCAGTTGAACATTCCCACCTCTCTGAGCCTCTTGACTCCTTCCTTAGCACTCTTCCAAAGCAGTTCTGGAATCTTCACCTGATTTGTTGTAGGCCATAATTTCCCGCCCCACCCCCCCCAATTTTAAAGGAGCTATCCCAGTAGCACTGAACTGATTCCAGGTGTCTTTCTTGGGGTACTACTTCTTCAGTTGCAGGAGATTGCCCCGATTTCAACAACCTCTCCTTTATATTCTGCTCCCCTGGCCGAGCATGCTCATGATTGATATCTAATAAGCTTTTTCTGTTCCCACAGGTACATATGAGTTGGGTCCTATAGTGATTTTTTGGTGAACTGTTTCCCTAGTCAAGTTGAGATTTGATTGTTGACCGTATTTATTGGCCTAGAAACCATTTGGGGACACGAGGACATACCTTGAGGGGGATAACATCATCTTTTATTTTAAAAAACATTTTTTTATTTTTAATTTTTTATGAGTGCATATTAGGTATACATATTTACGGGGTACCTGAGATATTTTGATACAGTCATACAATGTGTAATAGTCACCTCAAGGTAAATAGGGTATCAGTCACCTCAAGGTAAATAGGGTATCTATCACCTCAGGCGTTTGTCATTTCTTTGTGTTAGGAACATTCAAATTCCACTCTTTTGGTTATTTAAAAATATACAATAAGTTATTGTTGACTCTCCTGTTGTAGTTTCAAATATTAGATCTTATTCATTTTATCTAATTATATTTTTGAACCTATTAACCATCTTGACATCCTCTGCTACCCTTTCCCACTACCCTTTCTAGCCACTGGCAACCATCATTCTACCCTCTATTTCCATGATTTCAACTGATTTGGTTTTTACCTGCCATGAATCAGTGAGAACATGTGAAATTTGTTTGTTTTGGTTCTGGCTTATTTCACTGAACATAATGTCTTCAGTTTCATCTATGTTGTGGCAAATGACAAGACTTAATTATTTTTTATGGCTGAATAGTACTCCCTTGTATATATAATCTCCATTTTCTTTATCCATTCATCTGTTGATAGACACTTAGGTTGATTCCAAACTTTGGCTATATTAAATAGTGCCATAGTAAAAATGACAGTGCAGATATCTCTGGAATATATTGACTTCTTCGCATTTGTGTATATACCTAGCAGTCGGATTGTTGGATCACATGGTAGTTCTGTTTTGAGTATTTTAAGGAAACTCCATACTGTTCTCTATAGTGACTGTACTAATTTACATTGCTACCAACAGTGAACAAGAGTTCCCCTTTCTCTACATCCTCAATAGAATTTGCTATTGTCTGTCCTTTGGATAAAAGCCAGGTCACTGAGGTGAGATGATATCTCATTG
>NW_012110375.1:238001-242443 GCF_000951045.1 Mandrillus leucophaeus | reverse complement strand
ACTGGCTTAGGTTTGGAAACTGGATAGAGAGATTATAATTTTCTATTGTGGCAGCTGACATCAACCTTTGACTCACCCATTATTGATCTTCTTTTGGGTGTGGGTGAGGCAGTATCCTTATCCATCTTAGCTCTAGGCACACCATGATTTATTAACCATCACTACAGATCTCTGTATGTCACAGCCCGCTGGTTTCCATTCAACCTTTGTTATCTATTTGGATAATTACATCGATCTTGCTCTTGATGGCTAAGTGGTGCCTTCTGGCCTCTGCTGTTTCATAATCCTATCATCCCTGAATCCTAGGGGCTTCCCTACCATTACCCCTGGTGTACAAAGCATAGACACTGCCAAGCCTCTCAATGAGGCCAGTGCCCTTCATCCCCAGCCCTTGCACCACTTTGCGTTTCTTATTGCTTTAGTAAAAGGAGTGTCCCCTTTTGATTCTCTTGAGAAACAGAGTCATCTTCTGGATTTTCAGGTCTTATATGACAAGTCCAGTTGAACATTCCCACCTCTCTGAGCCTCTTGACTCCTTCCTTAGCACTCTTCCAAAGCAGTTCTGGAATCTTCACCTGATTTGTTGTAGGCCATAATTTCCCGCCCCACCCCCCCCAATTTTAAAGGAGCTATCCCAGTAGCACTGAACTGATTCCAGGTGTCTTTCTTGGGGTACTACTTCTTCAGTTGCAGGAGATTGCCCCGATTTCAACAACCTCTCCTTTATATTCTGCTCCCCTGGCCGAGCATGCTCATGATTGATATCTAATAAGCTTTTTCTGTTCCCACAGGTACATATGAGTTGGGTCCTATAGTGATTTTTTGGTGAACTGTTTCCCTAGTCAAGTTGAGATTTGATTGTTGACCGTATTTATTGGCCTAGAAACCATTTGGGGACACGAGGACATACCTTGAGGGGGATAACATCATCTTTTATTTTAAAAAACATTTTTTTATTTTTAATTTTTTATGAGTGCATATTAGGTATACATATTTACGGGGTACCTGAGATATTTTGATACAGTCATACAATGTGTAATAGTCACCTCAAGGTAAATAGGGTATCAGTCACCTCAAGGTAAATAGGGTATCTATCACCTCAGGCGTTTGTCATTTCTTTGTGTTAGGAACATTCAAATTCCACTCTTTTGGTTATTTAAAAATATACAATAAGTTATTGTTGACTCTCCTGTTGTAGTTTCAAATATTAGATCTTATTCATTTTATCTAATTATATTTTTGAACCTATTAACCATCTTGACATCCTCTGCTACCCTTTCCCACTACCCTTTCTAGCCACTGGCAACCATCATTCTACCCTCTATTTCCATGATTTCAACTGATTTGGTTTTTACCTGCCATGAATCAGTGAGAACATGTGAAATTTGTTTGTTTTGGTTCTGGCTTATTTCACTGAACATAATGTCTTCAGTTTCATCTATGTTGTGGCAAATGACAAGACTTAATTATTTTTTATGGCTGAATAGTACTCCCTTGTATATATAATCTCCATTTTCTTTATCCATTCATCTGTTGATAGACACTTAGGTTGATTCCAAACTTTGGCTATATTAAATAGTGCCATAGTAAAAATGACAGTGCAGATATCTCTGGAATATATTGACTTCTTCGCATTTGTGTATATACCTAGCAGTCGGATTGTTGGATCACATGGTAGTTCTGTTTTGAGTATTTTAAGGAAACTCCATACTGTTCTCTATAGTGACTGTACTAATTTACATTGCTACCAACAGTGAACAAGAGTTCCCCTTTCTCTACATCCTCAATAGAATTTGCTATTGTCTGTCCTTTGGATAAAAGCCAGGTCACTGAGGTGAGATGATATCTCATTGAACCTTTCATTTGCATTTTTCTGGTGATCAATATTGAGCACCTTTTTATATACCTATTGGCAATCTTTATGTCTTATTTTAAGAAACGTCTATTCAGACCTTTTGTTTATTTTATTATTTAATTTCTATTTTTTAAAAATATATTTTTATTTCAAGAGATTTTGGGGAACAAGTTGTTTTTGGTTACATGGATGAATTATATCATAGTGAATTCATTTTTTTTAAATGACAGCAAATTTCTTAAGGGAGTACAGGAATAAAAGAATGGAAACATGGGCTGTTCAACTGAATATACTTTTAGTTATTTCTTGATTATATGCTAAACAAGGGGTGGATTATTCATGGACTTCCCAAAAAAAAAGTGGGAAATTCCTGAAACTTAGGGTTTCTCCCTTTTTTGAACATTTAGGGTAACTTCCTGATGTTGCCATGGCATTTGTAAACTGTCATGGCACTGGTGGGAGTGTCTTTTTAGCATAGTAATGTATTATAATTAGTGTATAATGTGCAGTGAGGACAACCAGAGATCACTTTCAACACCATCTTGGTTTTGGTGGGTTTTGGCCAGCTTCTCAAAACAGCCTGTTTTATCATCAAGGTCTTTGTGACCTGCATATTGTGTCAACCCTCCGTCTTATCCTGTGACTAAAAACACCTAACCTCCTGGGAATGCAGCCCTGTAGATCTTAGCCTTATTTTACCCAGTGCCTATTCAGGATGGAATCTCTCTGGGTTGAGAATGGCAATCATCTGACATATTTCACCCCTCCCTTTTACAAGGGAACCCTTAATCCTAAGGGTTATTGAGGGACAAAGATCCATCTTCTGTAACTTCTTCTTTAGGCTGAATAGGGGCAATGATATTCTTGCCTAACTATTATGATCTCTTGTATTTGAGGTAGAGAGGAGCTCAGTCACAAGGCATCCATATGCTGAGGATCATTCATTACTCTGAATTCTGACAAAAGATGATATCTGGAAGGTTAGTGAGTGTTCAATTTAAGAAAACATTGAGTAAGCTTATCCTGCATTCCTACACAAAGAGTACAACAGCAATACATTCCACAACAGTACAGCAAAATAAGCAAAACTATCCCAAATAAACTAAACAAGAAGGCTTTCCATGAACTGAGCAACTGTTGAAACCAAGCTGACATGGGATTGCCAGCTAAATCCAATATGTGCCCAGAACTAGAATATTGATCCAGGTTTTTACATTACCCATCCCTCTTGTTTATTTTGAGCAGCAGCCAGAGATCACTGTTGGTTTATAGAAATAAGCAGAATCAGTCTAAAGTGCAGAGAAAAAACCTAAAAAACAACCGACGAGACTAGAATATATTATAATAACAGGTGTACCATAGTTTTTGAAACAAAACTTTTCCAGTTTTACTAAAGACAAATCATAATAGGACCAATTTGTTTGCAAAAATAAGGTTTAGTCTTATACTTTATACTTATAAAGAAGAATTATTTGCCACATAGGGTTTTAAAATTAGCTTTGATGGAGCTTTGTTCCATAAAAGAAATATCAGATATGACTTTTTTATTTAAAGCAGAACCCAGCCATGGGTTTGTACTATCAAATTCCTATAATTTAAAGGTAAATTTCTCTCCCCTTCAGATCCCAAGATAACTTGGGGCTCCTGGGTCTGTCAGAAAGTGACATTCTCTACTTGCCACAGGTCAGGAACACTGTACAGGGATTGTGTAGACAAGGTATGAGGTTAGTTTTCCCAAGCAGCTTTTATTGGCTCTATAAGTCAAGTTTGATTCCTTATGAGTCTCCAAGTTCATTATAGCACTCTGTATGCCTTTGTGTATTCATAACTTAGCTTCCACTTATAAGTGAGAACATATGCTATTTGGTATTTCATTCCCGAGTTACTTCACTTAGAATAATGAATGGCCTCCAGCTCCATCCAAGTTGCTGCAAAAATAAATTATTTTGTTCCTTTTTATGTCTGAGTAGTATTCCACAGTGTGGAATCGTGAATGATCTTTTATATTTCTGTGGTGTTGATTGTCATGTTTCCAGTTTCATTTCTAATCGAAATTATTTGAATCTTCTCTCTCTTTTTCTTCATTAATCTAGATGGTCAATAAATTTCATTTCTCTTTTCTCTTTTCTTTTTCTTTTTATTATTATTATTATTTTTTTTAAGGCAGAGTTTCGTTCTGTCTCCCAGACTGGAGTGCAGTGGCATGATCTTGACTCACTGCAACCTCCCCTTCCAGGGTTCAAGCAATTCTCCTGCCTCAGCCTCCTGAGTAGCTGGGATTACAGGCACCGATCACCACACCTGGCTAATTTTTGCTTTTTTAGTAGAGATAGAGTGTTGCAATGTTGGCCAGGCTGGTCTCAAACTCCTGACCTCAGGTGATCTGCCCATCTTGGCCTTTCAGAGTGCTGGGATTACAGGCGTGAGCCACCGTGCCCAGCCAATTATGTTTATCTTTTCAAAGAACTAGTTTTTTGTTTCATTTATCTTTCATATTTTTTTTTTGTTTTGTTTCAGTTTCACTCAGTTCTGTGCTGATCTTTGTTATTTCTTTTCTTCTGCTAGCTTTAGGTTCAGTTTGTTTATG
>NW_012110375.1:226454-233270 GCF_000951045.1 Mandrillus leucophaeus | reverse complement strand
ATCTTTGTGGTGTTCTCTGTATTTCCTGAATTTGAATGTTGGCCTGCCTTGCTATGTTGGGGAAGTTCTCTGGGAGAATATCCTGCAGAGTGTTTTCCAACTTGGTTCCATTCTCCCCGTCACTTTCAGGTACACCAAGCAGATGTAGATTTGGTCTTTTCATATATTCACATATTTCTTGGAGGCTTCGTTCATTTGCTCTTACTCTTTTTTCTCTAAACTTGTCTTCTCGTTTCATTTCATTCATTTGATCTTTAATCACTGACACTCTTTCTTCCAGTTGATCAAATCGGCTACTGAAGCTTGTGCATGCGTCACATAGTTTTTGTGCCATGGTTTTCAGCTCCATCAAGTCATTTAAAGACTTCTCTACACTGATTATTCTAGTTAACCATTCATCTAATCTTTTTTCAAGGTTTTTAGCTTCTTTGCAATGGCGTTGAATATCCCCCTTTAGCTCAGAGACGTTTGATCATCTGGGGCCTTCTTCTCTCAACTCATCAAAGTCATTCTCTGTCCAGCTTTGTTCCATTGCTGGTGAGGAAATGCTTTCCTTTGGAGGAGAAGTGGTGCTCTGATTTTTAGTATTTTCAGATTTTCTGCTCTGGTTTCTCCTCATCTTTGTGCTTTTGTCTACCTTTGGTCTTTCATTATGGTGACATACAGATGAGGTTTTGGTGTGGATGTCCTTTCTGTTTGTTAGTTTTCCTTCCAATAGTCAGGACCCTCAGTTGCAGGTCTTTTGGACTTTGCTGGAGGTCCACTTCAGACCCTGTTTTCCTTGGTATCACCAGTGGAGGCTTTAGAACAGCAAATATTGCAGAAAAGCAAATGTTGCTGCCTGATCATTCCTCTGGAAACTTCGTCTCAGAGGGGCACCTGGCTGAGTGACGTGTCAGTCGGCCCCTACTGGGAGGTATCTCCCAGTTAGGCTACTCAGGGGCCAGGGACCTACTTGAGGAGGCAGTCTGTCCGTTCTCAGATCTCTAACTCCATGCTGGGAGAACCACTGCTCTCTTCAAAGCTGTCAGACAGGGACATTTAAGTCTGCAGAAATTTCTGCTGCCTTTTGTTCAGCCCTGCCCTGCCCCCAGAGGTGTAGTCTACAGAGGCAGGCAAGCCTCCTTGAGCTGCAGTGGACTCCACCCAGTTGGAGCTTCCTGGCTGCTTTATTTACCTACTCAAGCCTTAGCAATGGCAGGCGACCCTTTAGTTTATTTCAAGTTTTCTTCCACCATGCCTGGCTTCATTCTGTCAATCTGAGAAGATATTTGATATAATTTTGATATTTTAATATTTATTGAGACTTGTTTTGTGGCCTATCATATGACCCATGTTGAAGAACATTCCATATGCTGATGAGAAGAATGTATATTCTGCAGTTCTTGGGTAGAATGCTCTGTAAATATCTGTTAGGTTCACTTCTTTTAGAGTGTAGTTTAAGTCTATTGTTTCTTTGTGGACTTTCTGTCTCAATGATCTGTCTAGTGCTGTCAGTGGGATATTGAAGTCCCCCATTATTATTGTGTTGATGTCTGTGTCATTTCTTAGGTCAATTAGTAATTGTTTTTTTTTTGAATATGGGAACTCTAGTGTTGGTGCTAACAAATTTAGGATTGTAATGTCTTCTTGTTGGAATGATCTTTTTATCATTATATAATAATCCTTTTTGTCTTTTTTTGATTGTTGCTTTAAAGTCTGTTTCATCTGGTATAAGAATATGCTCTTCCTCACTTTTGGTTTTCATTTGTGTGGAATATCTTTTACCATCACTTTACTTTTAGTTTATATGAATCCTTATGTGTTAGGTGGGTTTCTTGAAGATGGCAGTTATTTAGTTCTTGATTTTTAAAATAAATTCTGCCAACTTACATTATTATTATTATTATTATTATTATTTTTGAGACAGAGTCTGGCTTTGTCACCCAGGCTGGAGTGCAGTGGAAAGTTCATGGCTCACTGCAACCTCTACCTTCTGAGGTCAAGCCATCCTCCCACCTTAGCCTCCTGAGTAACTGGGACTACAGGTATGTGTCACCATGTCAAGCTAATTTTTGTGTTTTTGGTAGAGATGGGGCTTCACACGTTTCCTAGGCTGGTCTTGAACTCCTGGGCTCAATCGGCCCACCTGCCTTGGCCTCCTAAAGTGCTAGGATTACAGGTGTGAGTCACCATGCCTGGCCTCACTCTGCCAATCTGTTTCTTTTAAGTGGAGCATTTAGGCCATTTACATCTTTCAATATTAATATTGAGATGTGAAGTACTGTTCCATTCACCAGGTTAATTTTTACCTAGATACTTTGTTTTTTCATTGTGTTGTTTTATAGACCTTGTGAATTTTCAGGAGGTTTTATTTTGGTGCATATTGAGCTTTTGTTTCAAGATTTAGAACTTCTTTTAGCATTTCTTGTGGGGCTGGTCTGATAGTAACAAATTCCCTCAGTGTTTGTTTGTCTAAAAATGACTTTATTTTTTCTTGATTTATGAAGCAGTTTTGCTACGTACATAATTCTTAGCTGACAGTTACTCTGTTTAAGGAGGCTAAAGCTAAGTCCCCAATCCCTCTGGCTTGTAAGGTTTTTGCTGACAAGTCTGCTTTTAGTCTGATAGGTTTTTCTTTATAGGTTACCTAATGCTTTTGTCTTGCTGCTCATAGAATTCTTTCCTTCATATTGACTCTAGATAGCCTGATGACTATAGGCCTTGGTGATGGTGTTTTTGCAATGAATCTCCCAGGAGTTCTTTATAATTCTTGTATTTGGATATCGAATTCTCTAGCGAGGCCAGGGAGGTTTTCCTCAATTATTCCCTGAAATAAATTTTCCAAACTTTTTGCTTTCTCTTCTCTCTCAGGAACACAAATTATTTTTAGATTTGACCATTTTGCACAATCTTATGTTTCTACATGACTTTGCTCCTTTCTTTTTATTCTTTTTTCTCTATTTTTATGTGACTGTGTTAATTTGAATGCCTTGTCATTGAGCTCTGAAGTTCTTTCCTCTCCTTGTTCTAGTCTACTGTTGAAACTTTCCACTGCATTTGGTAATTCTATAAGTGTCTTTCATTTCTGGAAGTTCTAATTGACTTTTCTGTAATACATCTATCTCTTTAGAAAATTTTTTATTTATATCCTGAATTTTAAAAAAAGTTTCTTTATATTGGTTTTCACCTTTCTCTGGTATCTCCTTGAATAGCTTAATAATCAACCTTTTAAATTCTTTATGTTGCACTTCAAAGATTTAATCTTGGTTTGGATTCACTGATGAAGGGCTAGTGTAATGTTTTGGGGGTGTTATAGAACCCTGTTTTGTCATATTACCAGAATTACTTTTGTAGTTCCTTCTTATGTTGGTAGACTATTTTTCATGATTATTCTTGAATTTACTTTTACTTTGACTATTTTTTTAAAATTTCTTTTTCCCCTCTTAAGGTTGTGACTTTAATGTTTATAGTTTACTGTAGCATAACTTGGCTCTTCATGTTCTCAGGGGTGAAGACTCTCTATGAGTTACTTAGTCACAGAGAGTCTTTGTATGATGAATTTCTCAGATGCTGGTTGTAGCAGCAACGTGCTCAGTTTGTGAGCAAGTTCACTGTTTCCTATAGTGTTGAAATGGCAGAGGTCTCTTGAAGCTTATCTAATTCCCCCATGTTGTATACTTCTTTATTTATTATTTTTTCCCACAGTATTGTATTTACTGGGTTGAATTGTTCAAGCTTTAGCCCAGTAGGGGAACTTTCCACAGGTGAAAACCAGCTGTGGCTAAAGCAGGGGGGTAAATGCAATACCTAATGGTGGGCAGGGGTACCAGACTTGACAGATGTGACTGGGGGAGCACTCAGTGAAATACACTGAGGTCTTCTCAGAGAGAAGGACCAGAGCCATTTCACCTCCCCTGCCAGGCCCACAGGAAAGCTGTTCATCTCCCAGACACACTCTTGACCCAGTGTTCTGGCTATTCAAATCAGAGAGGTACCTCCTTTCGTCTGCAGGAATATTGATGTTCCAAGTGGAGAGAAATTGTGACTCTGCCTCCTGTGTAGCCTGCATTTGGAGGGTGCTCCTCCTGTGGGAATGCAGTCATCTTGAAGTGTTTCAGAGAAGTCTGTAGGTGCATCCATATCGAGCTCTTGTGGGAAAAGCCCCAGCTGTATCTACAGTGGCGGATAAGGGGAAAAAGAAATCTTCTCCAAGACTCTTCATGAGCACCAGGGCTGCCTGATTGTTGAGGTGGAGCTGCAGACTTTCCCTGCTGAGCCCAGTACCACCAGCTGTGCCTCTGCTGAGACACTTCCCACCAGCAGAAAGATTTGGGACTCAAGTCCTGCTGTCTGGATTCTTTTGTCTCACACGATGTTCCTTGATGTGGTAAACTTCTCCTTCCTCTAGGAGTAGAAGTCCCTGACAGTCAGACTAATGTGAATGCTGTTGCTCCAATGGGTCTAGCTGCCCATTCCAGGCTGGTCCTGGGGAATGTCTGCAAGAGGTCTAGAGATATGACCTGTCATCAAGTCTCCCAGCAGTGGGTACCAGTACTAGCTCTGATGGGGGTGCCAGGTGAGTGACATAGACTCTGTGAGATTCCTTGGTTATAGATAGCCTTAGTGTGTTGGCTTTCCTCAAATGCTGGTTGTAGTGGTAATGAAGAGTTCATGTGGACAGACTCAGGGCTTCCTGGTTAGCCAGAGTGCTGCAGGCAATGGTGATAGCTGAGGTCATGCACAAGTTTTATTCTTCCTGGGTGCAATGTTATTCTACCTTGAAATGCTGTAATGAACTGTGTTGGTTGGCCTCCAGCCAGGAGGTAGCACTTGCAAAAGAGCACCAGTTGCTGTAGTAGCAGTGGGATTTTTGCTTGTCTTATGTTACTAGGAGCAGTAGTCTGGTTTTTCATGTGATAGGTAGGGCCATAAAACTTCCAGAAGTTTCTATCCTTTGTTTTAAGCTACCAGAGCTAGTGAAGGGGGAAAGTCAGGTTGGGGCTGTGTCAGGCAGGCTTGTGCTTTTACTCTTCATGTGTGGAGTGGCCCCTCTGTGAGTTGTGGGGTGGTTCTCTGGCTACTGGGATAATGTTTCAGAGAGAAGTGTTACTGCTTCTGCTGCACAGAAGTGTTTGTGCAGGGAATGGGGAATAACAGGTGCCAGTAAACCTCACCTAGCTCCCGAGCACTTGGTAAGCCACATCTCAGACCAGCAGTTTTCTACTAGCAGCAGCAAGCTAAGTTCCAGGCATCTATGCTCAGAACCCAAGACTTCCGCAGCCGTACACCTTCCCAATGGAAAGGGCAACCATGGCTTTGAGGCCTTGCCCCTCTCAGTCTTCCCAGAGAGCCAGCATGTCTAGCTCCTGCGCTCATGGCTGCAGCACACTTCCCACTTTCCCCTTGGTTCTGTCCAAGGGTCTTCCCCACTTGAGGTTATGTTGTGAAATTCAGTTGAGAGCTTCTTTCAACCAGTGAGTACTGCCTGAGTAACTTGGCAGACTTCCATGAGGTCCCCTCTGAGGCAAAATAATGAATAGCTTCCCCCAGTTTGTCCTGGACACTGGGAATAAATGGAAGGATTTTTCTGCTGCCATTTCTACTTTTATATTTCTCACTGCCCCCTAAATGAGTTCCAGTGCTGAGTAGCATTAATGCCTTCCCTCTTGGCCTGGATTTCCAGTTTCCCCAGTGGGCGTGTATATCCTGGAGGCAGTCTCTCACTCTCTCACACTCTGGAAACTTACAGTTTTTCACCTGGTTCATGATGTGGGCTACAGCCTGCCACTTCTTTCAAATAATCTACAAATTTCAGTTTCCCTGTTAAGTTCCTGCATTGCTTCTTGGAAAACAGTTCACAGCATGAACATCTGCACACTATCATGTCTTTCCAAGTGGGAGAGGCGTGCTAACACTGTCTCCAATCTGCTATCTCGGAAAACAAAAATCTTTTGCCTATTTTAAAATTAGATTATTAGATTTTTTTTCTATTGAGATGTTTGAGCTTCTTATGTTTTCTTGTTATTAATCCCTTGTCAGATGGAGAGTTTGTGAATATTTTCTCCCATTCTGTGGGCTGTCCTTCACTTTGTCGATTGTTTCCTTTGCTGTGCTGAAGTGTTTTAACTTGATGTGATCCATTTCTGTCCATTTTGCTTTGGTTGCCTGTGCTTTTGAGGTACCACTTAAGAAATTTTCGCTTAGACCAATGTCCTGGAGAGTTTCCCCAAAGTTTTTCTTTTGGTAGTTTTGTAGTTTGAAGTCTTAGATTTAAGTCTTTAGTTGATTTTGATAGATTTTGATAGACACATGGTGAAGATAGAGATCTCAATTTATTCTGCTGCATATGCATATTGAGTATTTTTGTTGTTTTTTGAGACAGGGTATCACTCTGTCACCAAGGTTGGAGTGTGGTGGTAGGACCATGGCTCACTGCAGCTTTGACCTTCTGGGTGTAAGTGATCTTTCCATCTCAGCTTCCTGAGTAGCTGGGACTATTGGCATGCACTACCATGCCCAGCTAATTGAAAAAAATTTGTAGAGACAGGGTTCCACACTGTTTTCCAGACTCCTCGGCTCAAGTGGTCCTCCCACCTCAGGCTTCCAAACATTTTTTTTTCTTTCCAACTTTAATTTTGGGTTCAAGGGGGTACATGTGCAGGTTTGTTACATGGGTAAATTGCATGTTGTGGGAGTTTGTTATACAGATATTATATTATATTATATATATTATATAGATAATTATGTCACCCAGGTAAGCAGCATAGTACTGATAGGTAGTTTTATTATTATTATTATACTTTAAGTTCTGGGATACATGTGCAGAATGTGCAG
>NW_012110375.1:219016-226229 GCF_000951045.1 Mandrillus leucophaeus | reverse complement strand
CCCAACAGGCAAGGGGAGGGAGAGCATTAGGACAAATACCTAATGGATGCTGGGCTTAAAACCTAGATGATGTGTGTTATGTTTCCCTCCCTGTGTCCATGTGTTCTCATTGTTCAACTCGCACTTATGAGTGAGAACATGCAGTGTTTGATTTTCTGTTCCTGTGTTAGTTTGCTGAGAATGCTGGTTTCCAGCATCATCCATGTTCCTGCAAAGGACATGAACTTATCCTTTTTTATGGCTGCATAGTATTCCATGGTGTATATGTGCCAAATTTTCTTTATCCAGCCTATCATTGATGGGTGTTCGGGTTGGTTCCAAGTCTTTGCTATTGTAAACAGTGACGCAATAAACATACAGGTGCATGTGTCTTTATAGTAGAATGGTTCATAATCCTGTGGGTATATACTCAGTAATGGGATTGCAGGGTCAAATGGTATTTCTCGTTCTAGATCCTTCAGGAATTGCTGCACTGTCTTCCACAATTGTTGAGCTAATTTACAGTCCCACCAACAGTGTAAAAGCGTTCCCATTTTTCCTCATCCTCTCCAGCATCTGTTGTTTCCCGACTTTTTAATGATTGCTGTTCTCACTGGCATGAGATGGTATCTCATTGTGGTTTTGATTTGCATTTCTCTAGTGGCCAGTGATGATGAGCATTTTTTCATGTGTCTGTTGGCTGCATAAATGTCTTCTTTTGAGAAGTGTCTGTTCATACCCTTTGCACACTTTTTGAAAAGATCGTTTTTTTTTCTGTAAATTTGTTTAAGTTCTTTGTAGATTCTGAATATTAGACCTTTGTCAGATGGATACATTGCAAAATTTTTCTCCCATTCTGTAGGTTGCCTGTTCACTCTGATGATAGTTTCTTTTGTTGTGCAGAAGCTCTTTAGTTTAATTAGATCCCATTTGTCAAATTTGGCTTTTGTTGCCATTGCTTTGGTGTTTTAGTCATGAAGTCTTTGCCCACGCCTATGTCCTGAATGGTATTGCCTAGGTTTTCTTCTAGGGTTTTTATGATTTTAGGTTTTACGTTTGAGTCATTAATCCATCTTGAATTAATTTTTGTATAAGATGTAATGGGAGGGGTCCAATTTCAGTTTTCTGCATATGGCTAGGCAGTTTTCCAAGCACCATTTATTAAATAGGGAATCCTTTCCCCATTTCTTGTTTTGGTCAGATTTGTCAAAGATCAGATGGTTGTAGATGTGTGGTATTATTTTTGAGGCCTCTATTCGGTTCCATTGGTCTATATATCCGTTTTGGTACCAGTACCATGATGTTTTGGTTACTGTAGCCTTGTAGTGTAGTTTGAAGGCAGGTAGTGTGATGACTCCAGGTTTGTTCTTTTTGGTTAGCATTGTCTTGGCTATATGGGCTCTTTTTTGGTTCCTTATGAAATTCCAAGTAGTTTTCTCTAGTTCTGTGGAAAAAGTCAATGGTAGCTTGATGGGAATAGCATTGAATCTATATATTCTATATATTACCTTGGGCAATATGGCCAATTTCACAATATTGATTCTTCCTATTCATAAGCATGGAATTTTATTATTATTATTATTATACTTTAAGTTCTATGGTACATGTGCACAATGTGCAGGTTTGATACATAGGTATACATGTGTCATGTTGGTTTGCTGCATGCATCAACTCGTCATTTACATTAGGTATTTCTTCTAGTGCTATGCCTCCCCCAGCCCCCCACCCCCCGACAGGCCCCGGTGTGTGATATTCCCTGCCCTGTGTCCAAGTGTTCTCATTGTTCAGTTCCCACCTATGAGTGAGAACAGAGCATGGAATGATTTTCCAGTTGTTTGTATCCTCTCTTATTTCCTTGAGCAGTGGTTTGTAGTTCTCCTTGAAGAGGTCCTTCGCATCCCTTGCAAGTTGTATTCCTAAGTATTTTATTTTCTTTGTAGCAATTGTGAATGGGAGTTCACTCATGATTTGGCTCTCTGTTTGTCTAGTGTATAGGAATGCTTGTGATTTTTGCACATCAATTTTATATCTTGAGACTTTGCTGAAGTTGCTTATCAGCTTAAGGAGTTTTTGGGCTGAGATGGTGGGGTTTTCTAAATATACAGTTATGTCATCTGCAAACAGAGACAATTTGACTTCCTTTCTTCCTATTTTAATACCTTTGTTTTTTTTCTCTTGCCTGATTGCCCTGGCCAGAACTTCCCATATTATGTTGAATAGGAGTGGTAAGAGAGGGCGTCCTTGTCTTGTGCCAATAGGTAGCTTTTAAAACCTCTCCCTTCTCCCTGTCTATACCCTCAAGCAGGTCCCGAGTCTATTGTTTTCTTCTTTGTGTCCATGTACTCAATATTTAACTCCCACTTATAAATGAGAACATACAGTATTTGGTTTCTGTTTGATGAGCATCTAGATTGATTCCATGTCTTTACTATTGTGAATAGTGCTGTGATGATCATACAACTGCATATGACATTGTGGTAGAATTTCTTTGGGTATATACCCAATAATGAGATTGCTGGGTCAAATAGTAGTTCTAAGTTCTTTGAGAAATCTCCAGACTGCTTTCCACAGTGGCTGAACTAATTTACATTGCCACCAGCAGTGTATAAGCATTCCTTTTGTCTGCAAATCTCTCTAGCATATGTTATTTTTTGAATTTTTAATCATAGCCATTCTGACTGGTGTGAGTGGTATCTCATTGTAGTTTTGATTTACATTTCCCTAATGGTTAGTGCTACTGAGCATTTCTTCATATGCTTGTTGGCTGCATATATGTCTTCTTTTAAAATGTCTGTTCATGTCTTTTGTCCACTTTTCCATAGGGTTGTTTGTTTTTGCTTGTTGGTTTACATTCCTTATAAGATTACGATTTGGATCTGGATATTAGAGCTTGATCAGGATGAGCTTCGTCAGATGCATAGTTTGCAAATATTTTCCCTCATTATGTGGGTTGTGTGTTTACTCTGTTGATAGTTTCTTTTGCTGTGTAGAAGCTCTTTAGTTTACATAGGTCCCATATGTCAATTTTTGTTTTTGTCATAATTTTTGTTTCTAGCCTCTTTGTCATGAAGTCTTTACCAGGGCCTGTGTCCAGAATGGCATTTCCTAGGTTTTCCTCAAGGACTTTTATAGTTTTAGGTTTTACAGTTGAGCCTTTAATTAATCTTGAGTTGTTCTTTGTATGTGATTTGAAGAAAGGATCCAGTTAAATCTTTTGCTTTGCTAGTCAATTATCCTGGTACCATTAATTGAATAGGGAGTTCTTTCTCCATTGCTTATTTTTGTCAACTTCGTCAAACATCAGATGGCTGTAGGTGTGTAGATTTACCTGTGAGCTCTCTATTCTGTCTCGTTGGTCTATGTGTCTGTTTTTGAATAAATACCATACTGTTTTAGTTACTCTAGCTCTATAGTGTAGTTTGAAGTTGGGTAGGGTGATGATTGCAGCTTTGTTCTTTTTGCTTGAGATTGCTGTGTTGGTTAATATTGGGGGTCAACTTAATTGACTTGAAGGATACCTAGATAGCCGGTAAAATGTTTCTGAGTGTGTCTGTGAGGGTGTTTCCAACATTTGAGTCAGTGGACTGAGAGAGAAAGACCCACCCTCAATGTGGGTGGTCACCACCCAATTGGCTGCCACAGCAGCTAGAACAAAGCAGGTGGAAGAAGGTGGGATAAGCCTGCTTGTGGAGTCTTTTATCTTTCTCTGTGCTAGATGCTTCCTTCCATTCTTCCTGCCCTTGGACATCAGACTCCAGGTTCTACAGCCTTTGGACTCTTGGACTTACACCATTGGTTTTCCGGGGGCTCTCAGGTCTTCTGCCACAGACTGAAGGCTGCACTGTTGGCTTCCCTACTTTCAAAGCTTTTGGACTTGGGCTGAGATACTACTGGCTTCTTTCTTCCTCAGCTTGAAGATGGTCTATTGGGGGACTTCATCTTGTGATCGTGTGAGCCAATTATTCTTAATAAACTCTCTTTCATATATACATATATCCTATTAGTTTTGTCCTGCTGGAAAACCCTAATACAATTGCTTTGGCTATTCAGGCACCACCCCCCCCGTTTTTTTTTGTTTTCCAAATGGATTATAGAATGGTTTTTCTAATTCTGTGAAGAATGTCATTGGTGGTTTGATAGGCATAGCATTGAATCTGTAAATTACTTTGGGCAGTTTGGCCATTTTAACAATATTGATTCTTCCTATCCACAAGCATGGGATGTTTTTCCATTTGTTTGTCATCACTGATTTCTTTCAGCACTGTTTTGTAATTCTCATTGTAGATATCTTTCACCTCCATGGTTAGCTGTATTCCTAGGTGTTTTATTTTTCTTGTGTGACTCTTGTGGATGGGATTGCATTCTTGTTTTGACACTCAACTTGCATAGTGTTGGTGTACAGAAATGCTATGTGGTTTTGTATGTTGATTTTATATTCAGAAACTTGACTGAAGTTGTTTGTCAGATCTACAAATTTTTGGACAGAGACTATGTGGTGTTCTAGGTATAGTATATCATCTGCAAACAGAGATTGTTTGACTTCTCTTCTTGTTTGGATACCTTTTATTTCTTTCTCTTGCTGATTGGTATGGCTAGCACGTCCAGTACTATGTTGAATAGCAGTGTTGAGTGTGGGCATTTTTGTCTGTTCTGGTTCTCAATAGAAGAGCTTCAGGCTTTTGCACATTCAGTGTGATGTTGGCTGTGGACTTTTTTTTTTTTTTGAGATGGAGTTTCACTCTTGTTGCTGAGGCTGGAGTGCAATGGTGTGATCTCAGTTCACCACAACCTCCACCTCCTGGGTTCAAATGACTCTCCTGCCTCAGCCTCCTGAGTAGCTGGGATTACAGGCATGCGCCAGCAGGCCCGGCTACTTTTGTATTTTTAGTAGACACAGGGTTTCTCCATGTTGGTCAGGCAGGTCCCAAACTCCCAACCTGAAGTGATCTGGCCACCTCAGCCTCCCAAAGTGTTGGGATTACAGGAGGGAGCCATTACACCTGGACTGGCTGTGGATTTATCGTAGACAGTTTTTATAATTTTAAGGTATGTACCTTTAATGCCTACTTTGTTGAGGGTCTTTCACACAACAGGATTTTGACTTTGATCAAAAGCCTTTTCGGCATCTTTTGATGCCAAGACCAGCTCAATCAGGGAGACCCTAACCCAGCAGCACTAGAGGAATTAAAGACACACATACAGAAATACAGAGGTGTGGAGTGGGAAATCAGAGGTCTCATAGCCTTCAGAGCTGAGAACCTCGAACAGAGATTTACCAGTATTTATTGACAACAAGCCACTGATAAGCATTGTTTCTATAGATTATAGATTAACTAAAAGCATTCCTTACAGGAAACAAAGGGATGGGCTGAAATAAAGGAACGGACTCTGGTTAGTTATCTGCAGCAGGAGCATGTCCTTAAGGCACAGATCACTCGTGCTATTGTTTGTGGTTTAAGAATGCCTTTAAGTGGTTTTCTGACTTGGGTGAGCCAGGTGTTCCTTGCCCTCATTCTGGTAAACCCACAACCTTCCAGCATAGGTGTCATAGCCATCACGAACATGTCATAGTGCTGTAGAGATTTTGTTCATGGCCAATTTTGGGGCCAGTTTATGGCCAGATTCTGGGGGTCCTGTTTCCAACATGTCCCCCTTATTTGATTTGCAAAGCAATAAAAGCAAAGGCAGCTTTGTCATGGTGAGCTACTGCTTGCAGGAGTCAGGATCCACATATGTGGACAAAGACAAACAAGTCAGATTAAAAACACAATCATCATTGAAATCACAGAGCTTCCAAGTGTTTTTACCCATTTTAATGGGTTAGTAGCTGCTAATCTCTCTGTAGCTCACTCAAGCACTCCAGTTCCTGGCATTAAGGAAAGACATGCCTGGGATGCTTTAAATATTTGTTCTTTTAATTTTGCAATATATAAAGACAAGTTTGTAGTGTTTCCTTCTAGTTTTTTTTATTCTTTCCCAAATTTTGATCTTATTAAGAGCTATTAATAGTTTTCACAAATCTTTATGTTCAGTTCCTACAATGGGCCATATCATTTGAAGTTGAGGTGCCACTATACCACCATGGTTCCAGATAATAGGAACTCTTGCCATACCTCTTACCATTTCTACCATCTGACCGTTTTGTTCAGACTAGCTGAACATGGTGTGGCCGTGGCATGCAGACTGAGAGGTGCAATTCAAGCTAAACGTCCCCTTAGGGGACCAATCAATAATAATTCCTAGGAATCACTGCGCAGCACCTCTGCCTGTTTTGCAATGCAGTCTTCCTAAGCAAGTACGTTCACTTTTTCTGGCCATGTTCAATTTTGTTTATGAATAAGTTTTTGAGAGTGGTATGCTTTAATTATAGGAGCAGATTTATTATGGTAAATACTGAGATCAGAAAGCATGTGTAACTGTGTCATAAAGTGATTACATCTAGGCATTATTGCCAGTCAAGATAGATAAATATGACCAATAAGTGTAACTGTTCTCTGTGTCAGCCCTTCTTGAAAGAATACGCATGGCAATGGTGATCACCACTATCAGCTACGATTAAATTACTCACTGTGACTGGTTGTCCCGCTTTCCTCAGGTTTTCTTCCGTCATCTGTGACAGCTTCTTGATCTGTCCCCAGGTGGGTGATGGGTGTTGCTTGTGACAGTTGGGGTCCTCCTCAGCATCAGTCTTTACATGGCTGCAATGGGGGGTCCTTGGGATCCTCCTGGAATCTCTTCCTTGGCATCTAGCTCATGATAAGGTTTCAGGTGCCCTGATGGGATCCAAATTGGCTATTGATTTTGGCCTGGAGAAACACAAGCATAACCTCTACCCTAGGTTATCATTTTACCTGTTTCCCAACTTTTTGTTATCGGGTCTCTCCACAAAACCAGTTGTTCTGCTTCTGTCTTTGCAGATGGTTTCTGTAGATGCTGTTCAGCTGCTGATAATATCTGGTCTTTAGGCAGGCTCAAAAAATTTAAAGTTAATAATGCTAGATTCAGTTGTATATGGGCTGTCCCCAAATCCCTGTTTTTCCCCCTTTTTTGTTTTTGTCATCAGTTGTTCATCTGTATGAAATTGTAACTGAGCATTTTCAATTAATTGTGTGGAATGAACCGCGTATGAGGAATCAGAAATCACATTAATAGGCATATCAAAAGCAGTCAATACCTCAATTACAGCTACAGGCTCCACTTTTTGAGCTGAAGTATAGGGCATCTGGAAAACTTT
>NW_012110375.1:190498-218091 GCF_000951045.1 Mandrillus leucophaeus | reverse complement strand
CCTGTTTGTACTTGTACCCCTTTTAAAATTAAACTAGACCTTCCTAAAAGTAATCCTATCGTCCCCACTGGCATGGGTCCACAGACTCCTGTTCAGACCTTTTGTGGGGGTTCCCCAGGCAGAAGGCTCACAGCTTTTGTGCAGCATAAATCTACTGTGGAACTACCAGCTGTGGCGGGGGACAGACATTGTATATGGGTGAGGGAATGGCCTGAGCTGGAAATGCACCAGTTTGGAACAGGGCCCAGGATGGGCCCCTCATGGCATTTCCTGAATTTAAAAGGAAAAGACTCAAATGTAGCTATAATATTTCCTATTGATCAGGTGGGTATATTCTAACAGTGAACTGCCAAGCCTCTAAATCACCCTCTCATCTAGCTTGCTGAATTCCTGCCTGAACAGAACTGAGAGCAGGCGCTCGAGGTGCTGCTCGAACAGTCACTGGGGCAACTACTTTTCACCCTTGTCCTCTGGAAAAGAAAGATCTGGTGGGTCAGACCACTGTTTTTCTTCAAAATAATAATAAGGGGTGCAGAAAGTTAGGGATGAACCTCTCCCTCCTTTGCCACTTTAGCTTTAGCTGGCAAACAAACCTGCTCTGTCACTTCTTCTGTTACTTCGTTATACTCTCCTTCCCCTTATTATTAGTGTGAAAAGGTTCCAAGGTGGAATGAACCAGAGTCCACACTTGTCCCTTTGTTACCCTGATGCTTCTGAGCTCCCCTTCTTAGTCACCACGGGGATTGCTTTAAGAGTACTCTGGTGTCCTCCAGGTTAGTTCCATGTTCTCCAGCGGTCACTCTGACGACCCTTTGACCTGGATTTGAGCCCCCACGTATAGGCGCCACTTGCCGAGATCATCTCAGTTGGGGAGACTGTAACCCAGCGGTGCTAGAGGAATTAAAGACACACACACAGAAATATAGAGGTTTGGAGTGGGAAATCAGGGATCTCACAACCTTCAGAGCTGACAGCCTCGAACAGATTTACCTACATATTTATTGACAGCAAGCCAATCATAAGCATTGTTTCTATAGATTATAGATTAACTGAAAGTATTCCTTATGGGAAACAAAGGGATGGGCTGAAATAAAGGGATGGGCTCTGGCTGGTTATCTACAGCAGGAGCATGTCCTTAAGGCACAGATCGCTCATGCTATTGTTTGTGGTTTAAGAACACCTTTAAGTGATTTTCTGCCCTGTGTGGGCCAGGTGTTCCTTGCCCTCATTCCGGTAAACCCACAACCTTCAGCGTGGGTGTCATGGCCATCACGAACATGTCACAGTGCTGCAGAGATGTTGTTCATGGCCAGTTTTGGGGCCAGTTTATGGCCAGATTTTGGGGGGGCCTGTTCCCAACACATTGATATCATCATATGGCTTTTGTTTTTAGTTCTGTTTATGTGATGAATCATATTTATTGATTTGAATATGTTGAACCAGACTTGCATTTTTTTGGATAAAGCCTACATGATTGTGGTGGATTACATTTTTGATGTTCTGCTGGGTTTGGTTTGCCAGTATTTTGTTGATGACTTTTACATCTATGTTAATCAGTTATTGGCCTGAACTTTTCTTTTATTGTTGTGCCTCTGCCAGGTTTTGGTATCAGAGTGATCCCAGCCTCATAGAATGAGTTAGGGAGGAATTCCTCCTCCTTAATTTTTTGGAATAGTTTCAGCAGGAAGGGTACCAGCTCTTCTTTATACATTTGGTAGCATTTGGCTGTGTATTTGTCTGGTCCAGGGCCTTTTCTAATTCTTTTAAATTACTGACTCAATATCAGAACTCATTATTGGTCTGTTCGGGGTTTAAATTTCTTCCTGATTCAATCTTTGGAGGTTGTATCTTTCCAGGAATTCATCCATTTCTTGTAAGTTTTCTAGTGTGTGTGCATAGATGTGTTCATAATAGTCTCTGAGGGCTTTTTTGTGTTTCTATGGGGTCAGTGGTAATGTCCTCTTTTCTCTTTCTGATTATGTTTACTTATATCTTCTCTCTCTTTTTTCTTTATTAGTCTAGCTAGTGGTCTGTCAATATTTTTATTCTTTTGCTGCCACCCTAGAAAGGGGTTATAGTCCTGCAGCTGTCCACTTTCAGGTGATGCCTGCATATCCTGCAGAATCATCTGTGAACCAGGCCCTGGTCTTCTCTTTCTCTGTCAACTGATCATAGGGAACTCCCCTTGAAGCCTTCGGTGCAGGCTGGGGGAGAGAAGACAGTGTGGCAGGAGTGGAGGCCATGGGTATTTGAGCCACTTCCTCATGTAACTTACTTGTGCCTTCAGGACCTGCTCAAGCCCGATCACATATATACCACTTCCATTTGATGATGGAATGCTGCTGTGCATGACCCACTTTATGGCTAGATGGGTCAGAAAGCACCCAGTTCATGATAGGCAGTTCAGGTCACATGGTGACTTGATGACCCATATTTAAACATTCAGTTTCCACCAAAGCCCAGCAACAGGCCAAGAACTATCTCTCAAACTAATTCCTAATTCTCCCCTCCCTGTAGCCCTGGCGACCACCGTTCTACTTTTGGTCTCTATGAATTTGACTACTCTAGGTACCTCATGTAAGTGGAATCATATAGTATTTGTACTTTTGTGACTGGCTTATTTCACTTAGCTTAATGATATTAACATGTCACTTAGACATTATGCTAAGTGAAATAAGCCATCCATGCCATAGCATATGTCAGAATTTCACGCTATTTAAGGCTGAAAAATATTTTACCATATGTACACACCACATTTTGTTTATCCGTCTGATATGGTTTGGGTCTGTGTCCCCACCCACATCTCATGTCGAATTGTAATCCCCAGTGTTGGAGAAGGGGCCTGGTGGGTGGTGATTGGATCATGGTGGTGGTCCTTTATGAATGATTTAACACCATATTCTTTGTGCTTCTCTCATGATAGTGAGTGAGTTATTGCAAGATCTCATTGTTTAAAAGTGTGCAGCACCTCCCCACCCCCTGCTCCTGCTCCCACCATGTGAGATGGCTTGCTCTCCCTTTGCCTTCTGCCGTGATTTTAAGTTTCCTGAACCTCCTTGGAAGCTCAACAGATGCCAGCATTGTGCTTCCTGTATAACCTGTATAGCCTGTGGAACTGTGAGCCAATTAAACCTCTTTTCTTTGTAAATTACCGAGATGTTTCTTTATAGCAACTGAAGAATGGATGAATACACCATCTATCCATCAGTTAATATTTGGGCTGCTTCTACCTTTTGGCTATTGTGAACAATGTTGTTATAAACATGGGTGTAAGAGTGCATTTTAAAACTGGCTACTAAAGTAGACAACTAGAGTTTTATCCCATGGAAAACTCTCTGGCTTTGTTTATTTTGTAGAGACTTCTACTAGTCACTTGTGGAGGGCTGCTTGGTGGGGCATAAATTCCCCAGGTCTTCCGGACTGCTTTAACAGAAGTAGGCAGATCAATCTTCTATAGTTCTGGCAAAAGCCCTCAGACATGAGAGTGCCAACACCAGCAGCTGAAAGCCACTAGGGCACAGGGAAGTGGTAAGGTCCTAGGAATATGGATGAGGCACTGATGGCAGCAGCTACAAAAACCCATTGTGTAACTTGTACTCACAGCTATTGGCTTTAGATGCAAAATTTTTCTCCTTATTTGCACCTTCATAAACAGCTTCTCAATTGTGCCTTAATGCACAGCTTGTCAATTATTTTTCCTACTTCCAGTCTCTGTCATCTGCCTACTGTCCTCCACAGTGCTGCCAAAGGATTTTTTTTTTCTTTTTATGAGACAGGGTCTCACTTTTTTTGCCCAGGATGGAGAGCAGTAGCATAATCCTGGCACACTGCAGCCTCCAACTCCTTGGCTCAAGATTCTCCTATCTCAGCCTCCCAAGTAGTTGGGACTAGAGGCATATACCACCATGTCCGACTAATTTATTTTTATTTTTTTTATATTTTTAAAAACTTTTTGTAGAGAATAGGTCTTGCTATGTTGCCCAGGCTGAAAAGTCATGTTTTTTTTCTGAAACACAGATTTGGGCATGCCAATCCTTTCCTTGAAAACCTTCTGTAACTATCCCTAGTCTATAGAATGAAATCCTTCCCCCTCTTCATTGTTTGGTCCAGCCACACCTCTCTCCCACCTTTCTCATATACACCATCACAGACCATACTCTTTCACCAACTTGAACTTTTCTCATGCTATTACATAGGTTTGCAATATTCTTTCTCTACTTGGTAAAACCTGATGCACCCTTCGAGGCTCAACTCAAGGTTTCCTTCTCTGTGAATTTTTCTCTAATCTCTTCTAGGTAGGACTAATTATTTTCCCTCTGTTTATTGGTTGATTGTTCCTCTGACATAATAGTTATTATATTGCATTTTGATTACTTTCATATATGTGTCCCTAGATGTCAAGCTGTATGAATCATTTTTGTGTCTTCAATACTATGTACATTACTAAATAAATGTTGGTTGAGTGAGTGATTAGTTAAGAGACTATTAAAGCTCATCAAAAAGGCAAAAAAAAAAAAAAAAAACAGAGAATGAAGTTCATATTCTTGTCAGTCCTCCAATGATTGGTTATCTGGCTTATGAATGATGCTAGAGATAAATAAATGGGAGAAATCAGATTCTTTTTGAAATTATTGTGTAAGCAAATGTCAAATTTCACCACTAGAGAGAGAGAACCCTAGTGTAAACTTACAACATTTAATAGGAAACTGAGGGTGTGTATAGGATTTAAAACATTTTCAGAAGCTTGTGCCAACACCAATATAAAGGCTTCCTTGCGAATATGTAGGAGCTGATGGTTCTCACTTGAAAATTGTCAGGGCACATTAACTCTCCATGTCTGGTAGTGCATATTCCTGGTGGTGCAATTATCGGCTTCTGCATGGACCTTGTGTGTTAGTATGAGGCATTTATATTGTATGGACACACATTATTTTATTATTGTTGGGTGATAGCCTAGAATGTAATTATTCTTGTTCTCAGGTAAAAATATGAAAAACTTAAAGCTTCTCATTATGCACACAAAAGCTGGAAAAAACTATAGTTCTCCCTGAAGGCTGGACTCCTATAGTGTGGATCTGGAGTTAGGTAAACATTGATGAAGTCTGTAAACTGCCCCCATGTAGTGACTGTCTAGGGAAGTACAGTGACAGGGATTGGAAAGAAAGATTTTGCTTTGTGCTTGAAACAAGACATTTAATGTGGACAAAACAGTGGGACTCAGAGACAGTTCACAAAGTCTATTCACAGAGTTTACTGGGCCTGATAGGATTCAAATGTGGTCTTGAAACTGGCAACAACAGTGAATGGTTATACAGTGATGTAGATAGTCTCCAGTACTTGATAATATGTTTGATTGTATATTAACAGGAAGAAAAAAAAGTTCCTGCATTTGTGATAAAATTAGGTGAATTTTGCAATGAGCTACAACATAACAAGACATTCAAAGTCGCTTAAGGAACTGCGCTTTATTGGAGCAGAGTGTGGACACTGTTTACAACAAAACACTTCTGGGAAAACTTGAATTTCCCAAGACCTGAAGACTCCTCCGAGTTCTCACTGTTGTTAGTAAGGTTAATTTGGGGGCAGAACAGGAGCATGCCTTAGCTGCTGTCAGGAAATAGAAGAGCAGAGCAGAGTTGGGCATGGAGGCTCCAGCTTAGACTTGGGAAGATGGAGAAGAGCCATCCCAAGTCCAGAGTGAATAGGTTTCATAGCACCCATCTCCTCTATTTGAAGGAAGCAGGCCCCTAAAGGGAAACACAGGATGCCCAACTCATGAGAATCAGACTCTCATGAGAGTCCTTTGATACCATGTGAAAACCATGACGGCAGAGAGAGACTGAGGGTGCAGCCCACCTTCCTGGCCAATGTTAAATCAGGAAACTATTTTGTTTAGATCAAAACATGATATTCTATTTTTTGGTCTCCCAAGGTCAGCCAAAGTTTGCTGACATGCAGAGGCCCCTCTGTGATCTAGCTGGAGCCCAGAGCTAGGGGAGTCCAGCTGGAGTAGAAGAGCCTGCAACTAGGAAGGGAACTGTTGTTTTGTGTATGGGGGTTCTTTTTGTATCAAGAGGCTTTTTTTTGTATTGAGAGGAAAGGAAGGAAGTCACATCCCAAGAGGGCACTTAACCTTAGTGCTAATTCTAGGAGAACTAAGAAGGGCTGGGGCAGAAAGTCAAAGGGTCAGGGTAGAAGGATTGGATGCCACAAAGAATTACTGGGGCTCATTTTCCCCTTAGCCACTTCTTGGAGGAAGAACTCCATGGGACACATTAGTAAGAAAGTATACAATTCTTCCTGTTTTATATGAAGATTGGAATAAAAAGCAGTTTTGCTGTTTAATATTACAACTGCTTTGTAGGAAGTGTGGATCCTGGTAAATGATGACTCCCCTCACCCCTTTTTTTTTCTGCTGGATCCCTAGGTGGCTTAGCTATGAAGATGGGTACTATGAGCTGCTGATAGTCAAATCATCCTGAGCAATTGAAGAATAATTTGAATTTCCTTTGGCAATCCACGAGAGGAGAAATTTTTGCCAAAGAGATAGGATAAGTGAGCATTTGAGACTGGGTTAACTTGATTCAGGTTAACCTGAATCTTCAATAGACTCATTAATGCGGAGTTCTGTTTCTTCGGAGTAAAATGGCAGAGTTTCATGTCTAGGCCTGTGAGAGAGACATAGTGTACAAGAATATAAAGGTCCACAGGTAGAGGAACTATGAAAATGGAAGCATGTTGCGTTGATCTTTTATGTCTGAAGGATGTGGAGTTGGGTGATTCAAGCCAACCTTAATCTAGCTCTGAAAAGGAGGCTGATCCTGGGTGACACTGGGTTACATAAGAACAATTTTGATGAAATGGTTAGGTCAGAAGCCAGATGTAGGTCCACTGAGGAGTGAATCAGAAGTCAGAATATAGAAACAGGATTGTGTGAATAATTCTTCTAAATCATGAAAATTACATCGAATGCCATTGAGTTGGTGAAATATCCTTCGGGTCTTGCATATATTACACTGTACTTAAAGTATCAGGATACAGCGGATACTGAAAAAAAGAAGAAAGAAAAGGTTGGAACATTTCTAGAGCAATATTTGTGTTTTGGATTTCAAATTCTCACTTTGTAGACCAGTAAACTAGATTTTCTTCTCTTTAGTTTAGGTGAAAAATGAGAAGATTAAATAAGCCATGGGAAGATTTTTTAAAAATGACATGAAACTTGAAGGGTAAAAAGTAGGCAAGCAAGTTTATACTCATGTGGGGAATGCCAATTTCTGGGTTATGGCTGGTTTCTGTTTTTTGGGCCCAAGATAGGATTCAGAATTTGGAATCCTATGAATAATTCCTCTCCTCCCCCAAAGTAGAACAACAAATACAACAATGGCCTGTTTGTAAACTACATTCTTATGTTTTTAAACTTGACATACAATTTTACAAGCTGACTTCCATTAATATGTCATGAAAAAAGAAGCCATATTGGAAATACAGTGCTAATGGCAAAGGTAACGATAGGGGAACACTTAAATACTGTCAGGATTATGTATTTTATTAGCTACAAATAAAACAAAATGCAGAGGGGAAGGAGATGCTTTACAAATTCCTGAAAGCCTCTTCATTCATCTGTATATAACTTCTGCAGCAGGGACTACCTTTCTTCTACTCCCAAGCCCATACACCCTTTCTCTTGGTCTCAAACACACAGACATAAAATTTATGTGGGCAGTTTACCATTTTCCAGTTTTCATTAATTCAACTGCTTCATTGATTTTATCAAGACTCAGAGTATGAGTAATTAGTGGATCTAGATTCAACTTCTCTGCCATATAATCAGCAACCAGTTTAGGGATGTGCTCTCTGCTCTTCCAGCCTGAAAATACAGATTAGTGATGAATTTTATATATGAGACTTCATTATGAAGGAAAGGCCATTTAAAGTAACTGCTGAAGATGCTGGCTTTGACTGAGAAAATCTAAGGCTGTCCCATTTACTTGCCTCAGTCATCAGGAGAATGCCTACCCCAACCACACACCTTATGTAGAGGGTTGGGTTCCTAAAGGAGACTTATGGTACTACAGAGGATAATTAATTCAAAGCAGATAGACTGTGAACCTTGCCGTGAGGTGTTCCTGGTGTCATGTTGCAATCTGTGGAGAGCAGTGAATCCATATCTAATGTATAACAAAGGCCAAGGTCTTGGGAATCATGAAAAGAAGCAATTCAAATGTTAAATATAGCACATTTTTGTGTGTGTGTGCATGCCCTCATGTGTATGTTTTGATCTGCCGCTTCATAAAAGAATCAAATAGCTTAAAGGAAAAGAACTCACTGTGGCAGTGGTCCCAATGAAAGCTCTTGGGAAAAGAATGCGTACAAAGCAATATAAGAATAAAATGTGCTTTCTGGAAGTAAGAATTACACAAGCAAAGATGGAGTTAGCTAAGGTAAGATAAGTTTAGCATTGTATTTTCTCTATTCCCATGATTTTCAAGAAATGCATTAAATTTAGAACTCTGCTAAGTGCCATGCTCAGTGAGTTACCACACAGAATTTGGCAGTCTGCTCATTGCTAGAAAGGGCGGGTGTGGTGTAATTGTGCAAAGTGTAATGTGGCATAATCTGCTCAGTGTTCTATGCAGATTATTCTGTGATAGGATCTTGGCAGTTACTTGCTTTTCTTGGTTCCAGCTTGGGTTAGGCTCCCCAACTTATTCCCCAAACTATCACAAACTCTTCCAATAGATTTATTTTTAATTTAAGTTGGTTTCTGTTATATGTAACCAAGAATTCTAATTACTGCTCTACGTCATGACATGAAGGGCCGGTGTATATATCTATTTGTTTTTATATTTTGATTGGTGATCTGATAAAGCATTTTTACATCTATATCAACCCCCTACTTTTTTATTATTTCAACCAAATGACAGGAAGGAAAATTCTAGGATCACAGACGGGACTAGGCAGTGTTTCTCAACAAGGACACTCCTGGCATTTCGGGTGGGGAACATTCTTTATTTTGCACATGGTAGGAGGTTTAGCAGGACTGCCCAACACCCATTAAATGCTATTGTTGATTGAAAATCATTGAACCAGAGGACTATACTATTTGTGGAATAAAGTAATTTACATTAATGATCACTATATGAGTGCTAGAGTGGCCAGTGAATCAGGTTCATTCACTGAGGGCTTTAAGAATATTGGTGATCTTATTTTTACAAGACTTAGCTGAGTATGTATATTTTGAATTAACATTATCATCTATAAATACAATAGAGAGAAATGACAATGGGTGTATTCAATGATCTTAAATAGAGGAACTAAAATTACAGTTATGAGAAGATTAAATAAGCCATGGGAAGAGTTTTAAAAAATGACATGAAACTCGAAGGGTAAAAAGTAGGTAAGCAAGCTTATATTCATGTGGGGAATGACAATTTCTGGGTTATGGCTGTTACTGAAATTACAATTCCTCTATTTAATAGATTATATGTATAACTGGATTATTATTATTTTTTTCTTACTGGTCCTGCCATGTATCTACTCTTTATAAATGAGTTAGGCAAGGCTTCTAATATTCGTAATAACATGCTGCCATAGCTTACTTGGGGACTACAGATAGCTCCCTTGTGCAAGTAATTCAGGTACTCCTCTAATTCTCATCTCTTTTTGTCCAGGCATTCAGATTGCCCAGAGTTTCTGGATAAATACATTTCTTCATAAATTTCAGATTTCTTGCTTAAGAGCCCAGAATCTTAAGCAGATTTATTTAATTTAGTTTGTCTTCTACTTTTTCAATAAAATACTCTTCTAAAGTCTGTAAAAATGTTCCAGGACAGGTAAAAAACAAAACAAAACAAAACAAAACACAAACAGAAAATCAAAGGATTCTATGATAAGATATTTTTCCTCGGGGTAAAATCATTCTTACTTTTTTATCAATAGTATTTCTTTTAAATCATGAATCCATTGTGTTTAATATATTTGAGTTGGTAGCATGACAACTCATTTGTTTGGGATAAGATTTTACATGAGTTGAACAACGACAACTAATGGCTAAGTATATCCTCCAAAGAATCCCAGCTGGCAGGTGTATAATTTCGCTGAAGTATAGTTATAGATTACAATATTGCCTTCTTTTCAATTTAGAGTTTGCTTTAAACTTTGGACACTGGATTCTTAACCAATCAATTAAAAAACCTCTTTTCCATCTTTGCATGAGAAAAAGCTTTCCAAGAGGAACTAGATACACCCACTATCCATCCCTTTATATTGGGTATTCATATATTGAAAAAAAATTTGTAATATAAAGCTGTTGTTTTATGTCCTTTCTTAAGCGTTTATGATATATTTTTCTATTTCCCACCTTCACATCCCCAGGCATTTCCACCCTTTCCTGCTTCATCCATACCTCCAAAAACAGAACCCTTCAAAGAACGTCCTGAGAATAACTGGCCACTGATGTTGAGTTGACCACCGGCAGGCAACACCCCAACAACCACACAGACCCCATAGCTCTCATTGCAGGAGGCAAGGGCAGCTGCCTGTTATAAAGTGATGCAATACAGTACAGGGGTTAAAAAATGTATGTGAGGATTGAGCCTGCATCTTAATTTCAGCTTAACTCCTGAATGGTCTATGACTCTCTTTTCTGATTCTCCCTATTCTCATTTGAAATAACATTTATCTTGTAAGGATGCTGTGAAACACATATAAGATCTTGTATGTTGCCTAGTATAGTACCTGGCATTTTAGGACTCAGTAAATGGAAATAACAAAAATAAAAATAGTAAAAACATCCACAGTGGTGATAATATTAAAAATAATTTTTATAAAAATTATTACTGACGCAGGTGGCTGGTAAGAATTGACATTTTTCTTTTAGACAGCTAAGAAGACAGATATTTATATAATAAGATGCTAGTAAAGTGAGAAACAGATACCGTTACATTCATTATGTTCAAAGGCTATTTCTCAGAGTAAGAGTGTGAGAAAGGTTTTGCTGTATCTTCTTACAATAAAGGAATTTATGTATGGTGAGTCATGAAAATATTTTTTATGCTGGGAAAAGAGCCCAAGTTGGAAGAGGCAGTTGTTGAGTTTCCATACAGCTGACTAGAAGACAGAGCCATACAACCCAATAATACACTATTTCTCCAAATCTCCAAAGAAAACAAGCCTCAGATTTTGAAGTAACTTCCCCTCAGTTTCTATTCTCTTATGTAAACCATGTTTAGCCAGAAAAACCACCACTTTTTTCCCCTTCAGTTTTGAAATGAACCCGTTTAATCATGACTAGTAAATATTTTTCTTGGAAACTTATATCAGATCTGACATGAAAGACTACCGAAAGTGAAAAGCACATTGATTTGTAAGGTCATTAATCAAATTTTAACCTTATCTTGCTTAAAACTTCTGGCTTTGAAATTATATGAAAGTTCTAGATTTAGTATCTGGGATAGTGAATAAATTTGTAGGAGTAGACAGAGGGCACCAGCTGAGATGTCATGGAACACAAAGAAAATTAACTAGAGCAAAGTGGAGGGAATTTAAGAAAGCTCATCCAACTATAATCTAAAATGATGACTGGTAAAAGTATTGGTAATTTTCACTCCAGAGGATTACATACCAGAGTGTCCAGATTTCCAATGGCCTCAAAGCAGAAGTCTATACCAGAATCTGTCATATCAAATAAAACTTCTTGAATGGGTTTCTTTAAGTCCAGAGGGTTGAGGCACTCAGTGGCACCCAATTCCTGTGCCTTCTTAAATTTCTCCTTGTTGACGTCCACTCCAATGATCCTGGCTGCTCCTGCCGCTTTACAACCCATGACAACAGACAAGCCGACTCCTCCCAGGCCAAACACAGCACAGGTAGAACCTGGAGTCACCTAAACACATACAGGCAGAAAACCCAGAAAACAGAAAGCAAAGAGAACGTACATCTTTACTCATTTGGGAAGGCTAAGTCTATGTGCATGTATTTTTTAATGAGTCATAAGCAAACGATGTTTACATACATAATGTATTATAACTAGAAAGTTTGAATTTTTAAAAATATTTCTAGATATGGAATACTCTTGTCATAGGAACAAAAAACTACCTGAAAGTAGAGTTTCAAGTCATAGGAATTAGTCTGAGTAGTAGTTTAAATGAATTTTCATTGAATCTTAAGACTTATTTGACAGTGTATTTAATTCCAGATTTTTTTGAGTTCTTTAAAATTATCTCTATCTTCCTACAACCATTTTTTTTTCTCTCTCTCCCTCTCTCTCTTTCTTTTGGTATCTGTAAAATTTTCATTACTTATAGGGTCAATGTCTTGTGAAGGCAAAGGCTTTTTTTAAAAAAATTGAGTACTGTCCTACATAGGACTAATTAAAATTTTTTTTTCCATTCTTTCTCTCTGTATAGTATTGCGACTGATGGACAAAATTCAACAGCATCTTTAAGAAGGGAGCTGGGAAGGTTTCAGTGATGTTTTAGAAATAAGAGTTCAATAGCAGCCCATTCAACCAGAATGGGATCCCCTGGTCAATCTGTCTAACGTAGTAACAATTCCTTCATCACTTGGTTCCTTTGCTCTCCTTTTCTTTTTATTAGCATTTATCACTACGTAATATATCATGCAATATAATATTAACTTCATGAGTTTTGTTAGCTGCTGAATTCTTGCACCTGGGACAGTAAATGGCTCCAGAAATATTTGTCTAAGGAAAGAAAGGATAAGTTGGAATATGAAAGGCCACAGAGTCATGTTGTAACTATGTTAGATTTAATTTTCAGGGATTCCTGATATTTCCACTTGTGAATGGCATCCAGACTTAATCTGTCATTTACTACTGACCGAGAGGGAATGGGAAAAATGTTGAAGCGGGTGTGGGAAGACTAGGTAGATAGCAGAGAACTCAAGGATGTTTGGAGTCAGGCTTGGGATTTTTCCTTTGATATGATAAGACATGACCAAGATGCATGAGGCCTTTCAACTCCATATCCCAATAATTCCATTCCAAATGGGTATAAATGCCCCTCACCTTGGCAGTATTGATTGCAGCACCAAACCCAGTGGAAAAGCCACAGCTAATTAGGCATACTTTATCCAGAGGAGCAACTGCATCAATCTTGGCAACTGAGATTTCCTTTATCACTGTGTATTCAGAGAAGGTGCTGGTATTACCAAAGTGATATATTGATTTTCCGTTGCAGGTAAACCTGCTGGTACCATCAGACATCAGTTGGGGTTTTGACTGTCTTTTATAGACAAAAAAGAAAAAAAAAATACACATACACACACACAAAGTTTATTTTGAGTTAGAAAGTTTAGATCTTCTCCAATGAAAGTGAATTAAGTTTTCAAAAAGAAAATATTAGTAAAAACTTACTTGACTTGTATACAAAAATTGCCCTCAGAATTCAAGCAAGAGGTACATTCTCCACACTGTGGCAGAAAGAGTGTGATAACTTTGTCACCTAAGAGCAAAATCATGTCTTATTAACATATCATTTTTTAAGGAAACAGATAGCTGTCTTTCAGGATTTTGAGAACAAGGCACCCAAGAAGAAATGATAGCTGAGAATTATTTCCACATTCAGTTGTTCTTGATACCACAAAGCAAATCAAATACTTACAAAAAGAGAGAATGTCTTCAGCATCTGGGCCCAGCCCTGGGCTCAGTGGCTGAATCTTGAGGAACTGGCTCCATATTTGCCTCCTTTGTGAGTTCTTCTTGGAGTATCAAATAGTTTTTTGTCATATATCCATTCAGTCAAGTCTTATCTCTTCTTACATTTTCAACACTAATTTCCTTTCTCAGGGATTGAATTTAAAATAGTATGGATACCACATACTCACAGAATAAGTTCTGGATTAGGGAGAAAAAAATTGCTTCTATGCTGTTCTCTGTGTTTGACATCAACCCTTTCTTCTTGACCTTAGAGATCAAAGGTAGGCAGACTTCTGTAGTAGTGGTCAAAGTATCAGGACATGATTAGAAGAGCTTGCCTGTGATGTATTTTACTGGCTGCCCCCATGGTCTAACACTGTAAACCAGATAAATTTGTTTTATACTTTTAGTTAAAAACCTTATTAAGATTTAGTTTCTTCTATTTTATTTATTTTTATTTTTTAAAAAGTAACACATACATATGGTAAAAATTTAAACTGCACAAAAGTAAAAATTATCACTCTATTCCCCAGTTCCCCATCTTAGAGACAGGTACTCTGACCAGTAACAATGATATTTTTCAGAGCTGAAAAATGCAAAGGTAAGCACACCATCTACCCTGGTTTGGGCCTAGCTTTTTTACTTAACACTCTATCATGGAGCTTTCTATTTTAGTACATATAGTGTTCCATCATTAATCAGTGCCATGAACACTGATAGATATTTAGGTTGTTCTTTGTTTCCCTCCGCCCCAACACTAAAACCAATAATGCAATGAGTATCTTGTTGTAGACAGAGTTCTAAAATGTCCTCCCAAAGATATCCTGCACAAATCCCTAGAAACTGTGACTATGTTGTGGTATCATGCCTGTGAGTATGTTATGCTATGTGGCAAGGGGTACTCTCTAGATGTAACTAAAGTTACTAATCAGTTGACATTAAGATAGGGAGATTACACTGAATTATCCAGGTGGACTCAAGGTAATCACATGAGCCATTGAAAGAAGAGCAGAGGAAGGCAGAAGAGGAAGTAAAAGTGACTTAACACCTGTGGAAGGATTTAGTGGGCCATGGCTACTTCAAGGCTGGAAGGTGCCACAGAAGAAGAAATGTGAGCAATTTCACGGAGCCGACCACTGGTGAGGAAATGAGGACCTCAGTCCTACAGCCTCAGGGAATTGGATTCTGAAAACTACTTGAATGAACTTGGAAGTCGATTTTTCTCCAGAGGCTCCAGATAAGGACCCACTTGGCTACTACGGTTTTGACCTTGAAACGTGAGCAGAAAACCCAGCCAAGTCCACTCAGATTTCTGATCTATGGAAACTAAGATAATACATTTGTGTTGCTTTAAAATGTTATATTTGTGGTGATTTTTTCCAGCAGCAATAGAAAATGAATATATGAACATATATCTATGAAATAAGTTTCTAGAACTGAAACTGTTGTGTCCAAGAATATCTACATTTAAATGATATTACATATTGCCACATTTAGAGTTGAGCAAATCTACAAATCCAGAAAATCTACGTTCCAAACAATAAGATATGAGGGAGCTGTCTGCCTATATTCTTGTCAACCCTACATATTATCAAACTTCTTAACCTTTGCCGATCTGCTAGATAAAAAGTGTTTCTTCATTGCATTTAAAAATTTTACTGGACATTGACAAATTATATATTTATGGAGTACAATGTGATATTATGTGTATATAGTATGGGATGATTAAATCAAGCTAATTAATATGTTAAACACTTGAAGATTTATATTTTGTGGTGATAACATTTGAAATGTATACTCTTAGCAATTTTGAAATATAGTATAATTCATTATTATTAACTGTAATCACCATGCTGTTCAATAGATCTCAAAAAACTTATTTTTCCTATCTAGCAGAAATTGTATACCATTTGACCACATCTCTCCATTTTTCCCACCCCCCAGCCTTTTAAAATGTTATTTATTTTTAATATGTCTGAGGTTGGGCATATTTTAATGTATTTAAGAGCATTCATATATATATACACACACACACATATGTATATATGTACATTTCTTTAAACTAGATATGTATTTTGTTTGCCCATTTTTCTACTCAGCTTTTAACAATTGCTTTTAAAGAAATTATTTCTATGTTAAGAAAATTGGTCCATTGTCCTACTGGGTTTTGACTTCTGGGGTTTTTTTAAACATGCAGAATCTATGTAATTTTTACATTGTCAAATTTATCTGTATAAATATCTATTTTATATCTTCTGGGTATTTTTTTTGTATTGATTAAAATTTTCTTCCCTTCTCCTAGATAATACAGTGTTCTCCCATGTTATTTTATAGTACTTCTATGGTTTTCCTTTTCACGTTTAATTTTTAGATTCATGTATAATTTTTTTATATAAAGAATGAGATGGCAACCCAATTTACTTTTTTAGTCCAGACAACTATCTAGTTGTTTCAACACAATTTGTTGAATAATCTGTTTCCTCTCTTGAGTTTGAAAGACAAACCTCATGCTGCATTAACTTCTTATGTTTATTTGGATCCAATCTGGGACTGCTGCTTTATTTGGTTCCACTAATGTGTTTGATTGTTTATCATAATGCCTCATTTAAATAATTGTTCAATAATTATTTAAATTATTCAACCTGTTTTTCATAAATGTTTGTCTCATTTGTACTTTCAAGTCCAGTTTCAGTGCATTCTACTTCTTGTTTTCTTCTTATTTTCAAAATGTAAATGCAAAGAATACAATATATTTAGTATTTTATGTAACTTACAAGTAATTATCCCTCCTTTTCTAAGAAGTTGGCAACATTTCACCTTTTATTTCACTTGATCCTGACATACTTAAGGGGTGCTTATAATTTTCTTGATGTTGGTTCCAAGTTGTTGCTTTTTTCTATTACCAGGTGCTAATTCCTACCTGGTTTCACTGTGCTTACTCCTTCTCCAATACTCTCAACGATTCCAGCCCCTTCATGACCCAAGATGGTGGGATACAAGAGGTCCAAGTGTTTACTCCCCAATATTTTCATCTCTGTACCACACAGTCCGGTGGCCACAACCTGCATGGAAGGCAAAGAGTACTGCAGTTCCCACTGTTTCAGATAATGGCGTTTTAGAGTTGTTGATTGTAAGGCTTTTTGCTAGTTTGATATTCTCCATTTATACACTGCATTCATTTCTTATCAGTTTTAATTCTAGGGAAGGGTCAATAATAATTTGTTAAAGCAATGAAATGTTTTTCATTAGCTGATTTCAGAATCAAGATTATGATTGAAAATTTACTGGGGAGGGTGGGTAGAATGGGATCAGAAGAGAAGCTGTAAAATTACAGTGTGACTTGATGTCTGAGGTCTCAATTGGCTTCACTGAGCTTGTAGGTGGAAGTGTGGAGGAGAATGACCAATTATAAAAATAAAGGAATTGAGCTGAGTGCAGTGGCTTATGCTTAAAATTCCAGCATCTTGGGAGGCTGAGGGAGGAGAATCACTCAAGGGCAGGAGTTTGAGACCAGCCTGGGCAAAATAGTGAGACCCCCATCTCTACAATAAATAAATAAATTAACCAGGCATGGTGGCATGCACCTGTAGTCCAAGCTGCTTGGGAGGCTGAACTGGGAAGATCACTTGAGCCCAGTAGTTCGAGGCTCCAGTGAGCTATATGATTTTGTACCACTGCACTCCAGTCTGGGTGACAGAGTGAGACCCTGTCTCTAAAATGAAATAAAATGCAATGAAATAAAATCAGATAGAATAAAATAAATAAATTGGAACATAGGAGGCAAAGGAATAATGTTTCCTATTATAATATAATTAAAACATTAATTTATTTTACAAGTGAGCTTTATAGTTTTGTTATTTGTACAAGTCATAATCTCACTTTATTGTAAGTTAGCCAGACAGTTTAAAATGAAGGCACTCCAGAACAGTGGTTAAGAGTTCAGGGGTGAAAAACTGGCTCTCCCCCTTCTCAGCTGTGTGAACTTGGGGGTAAATTTTTCTTTCTGGGTCTCAGTTTCTTCATTTCTAAAATAAATATGAAGTTTGCATACACGCAGCCACACACTCACACACACACACTCCTTAGTCAAGAAATGAAATATATTGAAATTTGTGCATGTAAAAGGAGGATTATTGGAACAATATCATAAAATTGCCTGAATTACCTGCGACCCAACTGTAGAAAGTGCTGTCAGACCTCATAGATCTAGACATTTACCAAATAGTCCTTCTCTTTATCTCTTTACTTGATTCAATATGGGCATAGTTGCATTCACCTATTATTCTCTGCAGATCGGCTTTCTCCATTTATTTTGCTGATCATGGTTAAAAACAGTTACCAGTGATGAGTCTGCCCAACCTAACCACTGCCTGCCATCACTTACTCTGCTATAGTGCCCATATCTTCGTTCAAATTCACTGGTGAGAGCTTCAGATGTGTAGCTTGTCTGATAATGGCTGAATGTCTTTGAGTGAGGGTCTAAACCTGGTTGCATGAGTTGGGACCCTGGGGGTGGGGAGTGGATGCAGACAACCCAATAGCGCACTGCTTACTCCATGGGGGATGTAGGGTGGAGAAGGCGCTCTGAAAAGAAGGCACGAACTGTGCAGATGAGATGACTTAGAAAATGACTGTCTCTTTGTAATCTATCATTAAACAGTACTTCTTCTTTATTGTTATAATTAAAATAATAACAAAGGACTCTGAACTGCAAGTCAGGTAAACTATTTTCTAGTTTGGAGGAGGCCTATTAGAACCATCTGGAAGTGATTTTAAAAATTTGCATGTCCAGGCTGCACCCCAGACTAATTAAATCACAATTTCAGAATTTCTGGGGATGGGACTTGGTTATCAGCATTTTTCAAAGCTTCCAGCTGATTCCAAATAGGTAACCAAGGTTGAGAAAAACTGTTGTCATCTCCTGCACTCAAGCAATCTTCCCGCCTTTGCCTCCCAAACTGCTGGGATTACAGGGATGAGCTATCACGCTCAGCCGAGAAAAATTAGTCTATATTTTTGTTCTACTAGCTGTGTGACCAGCCCCTAAACCGCAGTTGGCTTCAGGCTTCGCATCTGTAAAATATCGGGTTTTCCTAAGGCCCTTCCAGCTCTAACTTGAGTTTCCAGACTCAGCTGTGATTTGTTTGTAATCAAACAATTTTTTATTCAAAATATTTCAAGATAAATATTATGAAGAATGCCATAAAAATTTACAAGTAGAGATTAAAATAGGGCTTGAGGGTAGAAATGTTTTAAATTAATAGTTAGTACAATAGCTGTAAATTAGCCTCAGTTTTATTCTTTGGGCAGTTAGCCTATACTTTACCTCCCTAACCTTTTATCTGGCTGGATTGAAAAATTGATGGAAATGTTTATGAAAAAGAAATGCAAAGATATGCAGTTTTATTTTTTTTCTGAGTTGAATATCCTGAGAAGAATATGTAACTTACAGTAAGAAGCTCTGGCTTTTGGTGTGACTTTTTTTGTTTGTTCGTTTTACCTTTATGCGAACTTCCTTTGCCTTTGGTGGGGCCACTTCTACCTCCTCAATAGAAAATGGTGCACCAGGCTTCCAGAGTATGGCTGCTTTGCATCTTATAACCTGGGAAATAGAATATGGGGGCAGAAAGAGAAACTCCGTAAATTTGAGAGTTGGAAGATTGCTATATTAGTGATATAGAATCACTAAATTGGATTAGTCCAATTTTCTGCACTCAAGAACACAAAAATAATAAATATATGCTGAAGGTAGTCTTTCTGACCCCAATTTAAGTTTTTTTGTACTATCAGCCTCAGTTGGTATTAGTTTTGCAAATACCAAAAAAAGTTGGTATTAGTTTTACCGTGGCTCACGCCAGTAATCCCAGCACTTTGGGAGGCCGAAGCCGGCGGATCATGAGGTCAGGAGTTTGAGGCCAGCCTACCCAACATGGTGAAACCCTGTCTCTGCTAAAAATATAAAAATTAGTCGGGTGTGGTGGCGTGTACCTGTAATCCCAGCTACTCAGGAGGCTGAGGCAGGAGAATCACTTGAACCTGGGAGGCGGAGGTTACAGCGAGCCGAGATCATGCCACTGCACTCCAGCCTGGCAACAGAGTGAGACTCCATCTCAAAAAAAAAAAAAAAAAAATTGTGCCTATTTATGGGATACATGAAAAATTTTGTTACATGTATATAATGTGTAGTGACCAAGTCAGGGTATTCAGGGTGTACATTACCTGAGTATAATACAGTTTTTTTTTTTTTTTTTTGGACGGAGTTTTGCTCTGTTGCCCAGGCTGGAGTGCAGTGGCCAGATCTCAGCTCACTACAAGCTCCGCCTCCTGGGTTCACGCCATTCTCCTGCCTCAGCCTCCCAAGTAGCTGGGACCACAGGCGCCCGCCACCTTGCCCGGCTAGTTTTTTTTTTGTACTTTTTAGTAGAGACGGGGTTTCACCATATTAACCAGGATGGTCTCGATCTCCTGACCTCGTGATCCGCCCGTCTCGGCCTCCCAAAGTGCTGGGATTACAGGCTTGAGCCACCGCGCCCGGCCAATACAGTTTTGTTGAGTATAGTCATCTTACTCTGGTATCAAACATTGAATTTATTCCTTCTATCTTATTGTATGTTTGTACCTTTTAACCCACTTCTCATCATCCTCTCCACTCACCCTTCCCAGTCTCTGTTATCTATTTTTCCACTCTCTACTTCCATGTGTTCAAACTTTTCAGATCTCACATTTAAGTAAGAACATGTGATATTTGTCTTTTTGTGCCTGGCTTATTTCACTTAAGATAATGATCTTCAGTTCTATCCCTGTTGCTGCAAATGACAGGATCTCATTCTTTTTTGTGGCTGAATAGTACTCCATTGTGTATATATACCACATGTTGTTTACCCATTCATCCGTTGATGGATAATTAGGTTGATTCTATATCTTTGCTATTGTGAGTAGTGCTGCAATAAACAGGCAAGTTCAGGTATACCTTTAAAATATTATTTTTCTGTAGGTAGGTATCCTGTAGTGGGATTGCAGATGTCATACTTTTTATATTACTATGAATAAAGTGGCCTGGTGGCTGTCTCAGGGTAGGAATGGCATTACAGTGTGGGAGTTATTTGTGATCCTAAGCATGGGAAAAATCAGTTTTGGAGTGGAAGGGTGAGTTATGGAGCAAGGAACGGAGGCAATCATCAAATGGTGTCTATTGGCAGACTGAGATTGGAGAATTTGTTGGTGGCAAGGTAGTTCTTAAAGGTTCTGATTTCAGGCCACCACTGTTGTCACTATAAATTCTCTTTCTGTGTGGCCTTATCTATTTTGCAGATTCAACCAGTACCTTTATGTGAGTAATCTATATTTATGGGGCATATTTCTCCCTAGACTAATGTATTCATTTGCTGTTTGAAGTTCCTGGAGGTATTTCAAACTCAACATGTTAAAACATGAACGTGTCATTATTTCTTTTTCCCATTTCCACCTTCCTCCATGCTCTAGTAGACAAAACACTCAATATATTCCTCCCTCTGCTACCTCTATTTCAACTAGCAGCCATGCAGTGTGTTCACTCACTCAAGATAGAAACCTGGGAAGTAGCCTCAATTTTTCTCTCCCTCAGTCTTCACAGTCTAAATTTTTCAGGGATATGTCGCCTTTTCTCCACTCCTGCTACTACTGAAAAAGCTTCCTGCTTTATCTCTGTCTTGCTTTTACCACCTTCGAAATCACCCTTTATACCATTGCCATTTGAAGTATAATCCTAGTCACACCAATCTCTTATCTAAAAATGATGTTGTTACCCTTTGCTTAACTGGATCCACTGACATCAGGATTCTCTCTCTGTCAGTCTCTCCAACCTTATATCCCGTCACTTTGTGCTTCAGGCTTTACCTTTCAGCTCCCAAACATATTCTGAAATTTCTTACATGGGATATTTTCTCAGTCTCTGTATTACTCCTCATGTTGTTTTATCTGTCTGCACACACTTCTTCTTTACCTGGTGAATTCATATTTCTCCAGTGATTTCCCCTTCGGTATCACCTCCGGGAAACCAAACTGGGTTAGGAGCATTTCCTTGAGGCTCCCATCCTCTTTCTCTTTACTATTCTTGTATATTGCTTTATAATTGCTCTTTTATAATTATTGTCTCTCTGTGAGATCCTTGGAGAAGGGGATATATCTTTGACTCTGGAAATTCTGATAAAGAGCTTGGACATTACTTATTGAAGAGATGAGAGAACTGAGGGAAGTCAAAGCAGATAAAGTGAATTAAGAAAAAGGGAGAGAACAAAGAGGAGAGATACTATGATTATGACAGCTTCTCACCTTTAGGAGCCCAAAGACTAGCTCTGGGTGATTAGATGTTGGTAAAGAGATGAGCACAGAAACTAACAAAGATATGACACAACATAAAGAATAAGACTTCACCTACTTGGCCTGTAGTATTCATGCTGATTTTCTCCACCACGGACAAATTTATTGAGAAAGGGAGGTCCTGTCGCAACTTTCACTGTAGAAAGTACAAAGGTACACAGGTGACTGGTAGATCAGAAGGCTGGGTCCTGAGCTTTCTATGCAGTCAGGTGATTATCAAACAGGAAATACAGATTCTCCTGCTTCTTGAGGGAGGTTCCTAAGTGTAATCTGAAATAAACTCAGCTCAATGAAAGAGCACAAAAGGTGAAATTGCAAACTATCTTTTTTCCCCTTAATCAAACAGGTCCCCTCTTAGTATCCACTCTTTCGAGTTTTAAATTTGGACTTTTAAACGTCCAAACTTAAAGTTTCTAACAGAGTGTGTAAAATTATTTCTTTTCTGTTGTTTTCAAAATACAGAAATGGTCATATTTGTCTCGAAACTTGAGTAATTCTTTTGAGTTTCTGAATGTAGACCCCTTGTTGAGAGGTAAGGATGGTATCAGATTTTCTCTAGTAGTTTATCAAGAGCTCCTCTTTGGTGTGCAGAACTGGTTACTCAGAAGAAGTGAAACTAATTTGCATACAGGGCCTACCAACTTGGATTTGGCCCCAAGAAAATCTCTGTGTGTGGACCTGGGTCTTGAGCCAAGGCCCAAGGATCTTGATGAAGAAAGGAGATAAAATACTTTTCCAATGAAAGGCAACACCAGGGGGAATGGTTTAGCTAGAAGACAAGAGAGAATAAGTAAATGCTTGTTCTGTGTAAAATGATACAATCATATTATTTTTCATTTTTAGCATGTTGATATGGTAGATTACATTGATTACTTTTCAAATGTTGAACCAGCCTTGCATACCTGGAAAAAAATCACACTTGTTGTATAATTCTTTTTTACATATCAATCACTGGATTCACTTTGCTAACATTCTGTTAAAGATTTTTGTGTCTATAATCATAAGAATTATTAATGTTAATTTTCTTTTTTGGCACCATCTTTGGTTTCGGTGTCACAGTAATTTTATAAAATGAACTTGGAAGTATTTTCACCTCATCCATTTTATGGAGGAGATTGTGTAGAACTGTTATTTCTTTTTCATTTTTTTTTTTAGAGACAGATTCTTGCTTTGTCATCTAGGCTGGAGTGCAGTAGTGCGATCATAGCTCATTGCAGCCTCAACTTCCCAGGTTCAACTGATCCTCCCACCTCAGCCTCCTGAGTAGCTGGAACTACATGTATGTGTCACTAAACCCAGCTAATTGTTGTATTTTTTGTAGAGGTGGGGTCTCACTATGTTGCCCAGACTGGTCTGGAGTCCCTGGGCTCAAGTGATCCACCCACCTTGGCCTCCCAAAGTGCTGGAATTACAGGCATGTGCCACCATTCCCAACCTATGTTAATTCTTTAAATGTTTGGTGGAATCTCCTTTTTGAGATGTCTTAAGTTATAAATTAAATTACCTTAATAATTGTAAGGTTATACAAATAATCTATTTCTTATTTGATGAGTTTTCATAGTTTGCAATTTTGAGGAATTGGTCGACGTTACCTAAATTGTCAAATTTATCCGTGTAGAGTTGTTAATAGTGTTATTCCCTTATTATCTTTTTGAAGTCTGCAGTGTCTGCAGCCATATTCTTGTTTTATTATTATTTTTTTTTTGAGATGAAGTTTCAATCTTGTTGCCCAGGCTGGAATGCAGTGGTGTGATCTCTGCTCACTGCAACCTCCGCCTCTATTGGGGGACCTGGCCAGCAGCCCGCAATACACGGGGCTCTCTCTTTGTTCCCAGGTTGATCGGCAGGTCGAGAAATAATAGACACACACAAGATAGTGAAAGCTGGGTCCAGGGGGGGCACCGCCTTCTGGTCCTGCGGTGCCAACAATGTGCTGCATATGCCAGCATTTATTATTAAGTTTAGTGAGGGCAGGGGTAGGTTAGTGAGGGATTTAGGGTCATTTGATTATGAGGTGAGATGGTCACATGGGGATGAAGTAATTCTTTAACGTAACATCTGTATGCAGAAGTACAGTATACAATCCCAGCACTTTGGGAGGCCGAGACGGGCGGATCACGAGGTCAGGAGATCGAGACCATCCTGGCTAACAAGGTGAAACCCCGTCTCTATTAAGAAATACAAAAAACTAGCCGGGCGAGGTGGCGGGCGCCTGTAGTCCCAGCTACTCGGGAGGCTGAGGCCAGAGAATGGCGTGAACCCGGGAGGCGGAGCTTGCAGTGAGCTGAGATCCGGCCACTGCACTCCAGCCTGGGCGACAGAGCGAAACTCCGTCTCAAAAAAAAAAAAAAAAAAAAAAAAAAGAATTTACAATATAGTGTGTGCATCAGTAATTTCTAACAGAGCCTTAAAACAGAAACACAGTCTTTCCATAACCTATGATTAGCAAGATATTAATCAGCAGTAACAGTTGCAGCAAGAGCTGGATACAAACAATCCATAGTAACAGGATGTGAAGTTAGACAACGGGTTAGACTAGAAATTCTCAGAAGGGAGTGTGCCTTAACCCTAAAGAGGCCTGGAAGAGCCGTGGCAAGATGAAGGCATTTATAGCCCTATCTTATCCATATGGACAGGCGCCCCCCATGCATCCGCTTCTAGGCTCTCCACGAGGGTCGAATTCCATTCCCAGAGCTATGGACATCTGCTTTTCTGGGACAGGAATCTTGGTGATGTGAAACCTCCCTGACTGCATGTCCATTCATAGGCTCTCTGCAGGGGGAAGCACATCACGCGCTGTTGGCTCATTCTGGCAGTCCAGCTTGGCATTGTCTTTACACAATCCTGCATGCAATTTTGTATTTACAATAATCAGGGGCATTTCATCTTTTATTCGGTAGTAATAGTTTCAGGGGGTCTCCCTACACGCCTCCCAGGTTCAAGTGATTCTCCTGCCTCAGCCTCCTGAGTAGTTGGGATAACAGGCATCTGCTACCATGACCAAGCTAATTTTTGTATTTTTTTAGTAGAGACGGGCTTTTGTCATGTCGACCAGGCTGGTCCTGAACTCTTGACTGCAGGTGATCCACCTGCCTTGGCCTCCCAAAGTGCTGGGATTACAGGTGTGAGCCTCCACGCCAAGCTGTTTAATTCTGAATATTAGTAATTTATGTCTTCTGTTTTTCTTAGTTTATTAATTTTATTGATCTTTTCAGTTGCTCTTGTTTCTTTGATTTTTCTCTTCTGTTTCATTAATTTCTGCTCTTATTTTTCTTATTTCCTTTCTTCTGTTTGTTTTGGTTCTGTTTGCTTTATTTCTTTTGTTCATTTATCTCTGGGAACTGAGAGAAAGTATATATAACCTAGATATCTGAGAACTTAGAGGCCTTGCTAAACTGTGATTTGGACAATGAATAGGAGTTAATGAGACATGGAGTTTGATGAGAGTGGGGTATGGCATGGATGGATTCCAAAACAAAGAACTACAAGTGTGAAGGCTCAGAGACAAGAGAGCCTGAGATCATTCTTTGAGGGGCAGACTTTGAGGGAAGCATTGAAAGGACCTCAGTGTGATTGAGGCATTGAATTCAAGGGGTGAAATGACAAAATGTGAGAATAACATGGAAGGTTGATGTAGAGAAAGGAGTGGTAGGCTGGACGCAGTGGCTTACGGCTGTAATCCCAGCAGTCTGGGAGGCCTAGGTGGGCGGATCACCTGAGGTCAGGAGTTTGAGACCAGCCTGGCCAACATGGTGAAACCCTGTCTCTACAAAAAATTATAAAATTATTATATAAAAATTAGCCAGATGTGGTGGTGCACCCCTATAATCCCAGCTATTTGGGAGGCTGAGGCATGAGAATCACTTGAACTCGGGAGGCAGAGGCTACAGTGAGCTGAGATCATGCCATTGCACTCCAGCCTGGGCAACAGAGTGAGACTCCATTTCAAAAAAAAGAAAGGATTAGTTGAGAATCCAGGAGAATCTGCTTAACTGGTAACTAGCTATGTAATTCCAGAAAGTCACTGTACTTCTTTGGGTCTCGATTTCCCTCTCCATAAATGAAAGAGGCAGTCAAGTGATGTCAGAGCTTACATCAGTTCATATCCTATAAATGCTAAGTTCAAGAGGTTCCTCTAACAAATGGCTTCTGTTTGTGGGGTTGGAGGGGGTTAATACCATTCTTGCCTAAGAGTCTTTGTGTAAGCTCTGGAGGCTTGGTCTGCATTTTTCTTTTTTTCCTCTCAGGGAAGTTTGTCCCAGATCCTCTTTAGCACATTTTATTCTGTTACACACATCATGCTAATGTTACAAAGGCAATATTAATGTTTTACCACTGGTGCCAAAATCAAATGTTCCTAAGTCATTAAAAAAATTATCAAGTCAATTCCAATAAAGTATATTTAAAGAGAAGTAGTATTTCCTGATAGCTATTTCAGTAATGTAAGTTGCGTGAGGTCTTTGTGAATAAGTAAATGAAAAATGCCTTCTTCCAGGGTTAAGTTCTGGAATTAGGTTTCAAGGTAGGGATAATACTGCTTAAAATAAATTTCTAAGGCTCATTAGTAGTCACTACCTATTAGTCATAGTTAATGTGAGTGGCAGAAATGGCAGATTTTCTGTTCTTTTTATTGCTTCTCAACTTTGCAAAAGTGGCCATTCCATAAATAAAAGCATGCTTTCCATCAAATTATTATCAATGCCTATCTCATCTCCTCAGGTAATTAGATTTACTCTTTGCATTTTCCCCCAAAACTTTGGTGACTTTGGTCTTTAAGTATTTTTGAGAATTAATTAAAAAAAAACATGATAACTCTATGTGCTTTCTAACCTTTAGCTTAGGTTTTCTCACAGACACTGTTGTATGAAACATTGTGTTAGTCTGATGCTTTGAATATGAATACCTGCAATTTCACTAAATTCTCAGTGTGTTTATGATTTCCTATAGAGGTGAAGCTTCTAATCCACTGTTAGCAATGGAAGGGTGTCTTTTGCTTTTCTAGGACTAGTGATGGATGGATTTCAATACTGTCTCGCTATTGGTGACTGATGGAATGCACCTCTTTGAATACTGCCTGGGTGTAGGAGTCAAATATTTAGCTAAAGATTTTTAAAGACAGCTAATTAAAGGTAAATTTTAAAGTTCTATGAATCTATTTGATTATATTGTTATAGAACCCACAACACTAGTCTCATTTGCTCTGATCTCAGTTTACATAGAGACACAAGTGGCATCACCAAGCTGGAAAGTGGCTTTAAGGTCAAACAAACTAGATGATTTGGAGCTCTACTGATTTCAGCCAATCCACTCAATCCACTAGTAATTTCAACTGAAACGATTGTTGATTTTTGTCAGTCAATACTAGATGAGATTTCATAGCAGTATCATATACTTAGGCTCAGGAAAAGCAAGGTCATAGGCTAGGGAAACCTAGTTCTCTTTAGATATAAAAGTTCTTGCACTCTAATTTATTTATTTATTTATTTATTTATTTTTAATTTATTTATTATTATTATACTTTAAGTTGTAGGGTACATGTGCATAACGTGCAGGTTTGTTACATATGTATACTTGTGCC
>NW_012110375.1:164363-185003 GCF_000951045.1 Mandrillus leucophaeus | reverse complement strand
AGCTCTCGCTGGTCGGGCTGCAGCGGCTGACCAGCACCAATAGTCCGGCACTCCCCAGTGAGATGAACCCAGTACCTCAGTTGAAAATGCAGAAATCACCGGTCTTCTGTGTCCCTCGCGCTGGGAGTTGGAGACTGGAGCTGTTCCTATTCGGCCATCTTGCTCCGCCGATGACTCTAATTTATTTAGATTAAAAACATACTTTGGAATCAAGACCTTTACATTCACTACTCAAACACAGTGTGGTCCTTGCAAACTACATTTTTTGCTATTTTCTATATGCAAATTTTATTTTCTGTCCTATGGATTCTTGTCCCAATTTCTATGACGCTTTTTACCTAGAAGTTTGTGTTGTAGATCTACAAGCTCCCAAGTCCTAACTCAGTGGTGTTTTCCCAACTCTATCCAGTTAGTAATGAGGTCCCTATGCCCTGAATCTTGAGTCTTAGCCTTTCTCACCAGACTTCACATCCAGCGTTCTATTGTGAGTTATGCAGATATGTAGCACCGTAAACTCCAGGACTGATCCATCAACCACCTGAAGACAGTAATTACATTCAATTTTGTCTAGAATAGAATCTTGTTGGTAGGTGCTTAAGGAATGTATGCTGAATAGAAATACTTCTGAAATGTCAAATAGTAAATGCTTGATTGAAAATAAACCCTTAGAAGTAGCTTTTCCTTTCTTTTTCCCTAAAAAGATGCAACTAATTTTTATTATAAATTGACAGTCTATAATTGTATAAATTTATGGGTTACAAGGTGATGCCATAATTGTGGATACAGTGTAGAATAATTTAATCAAGTTAATTAACATATATATCACTTCAAGTATTTAACATTTTTGTAGGGAGATCATTTGAAATTTAACCGTCTTAGCAATTTTGAAATATCTAATCATCTATTACTAACTATATTCACCAGCTGTACCACAGACCTCAAAAAAGGGGGTAAAACAGATCCTTCCTATCTGAGATTTTGTACTCCTTGATAATCATTTAAAATTTTTAAATGAGATAAAATATCAATTTCAAAACAGCGTCAAAAAGTGAGTGTATTTACCCATACACTCATAACAGAGAGCATGGGCAAATAGAATAATAATTCATGGTATTGCATGTTTAATGAACTGGTAGCAAGAAAAAGTTGGTGGAAGAAAGGCAGAGGAACTTTATCTTGTATGAATTAGAACTGAGGGGCTCCATAATCATCTGGCATCTGTTCAAAGTTGTAGCCATAATAAGAAGTGCACATGATTATGATCTCTAGGAATCTTATGCATTCATCTTTTAAGGTCCAGTCATGGCCACAATGTAGTCATGGCCACAATGTAACACTTGTACTGAATCAGTCATCTGCTAAGCAGTCATCTGCATAGGTTCCTTTGTGTGTGCATGGTCATTATTCAGATCTTGGATCCTTGGCAATCTGTAGATTATTTTCTCAATTTCAGCCATTACATGATCAGTTATACAAGGGATATACTTGGCGTAGAGACAGCCCATCATTGACTGTGTCTACTAAGTCTACTAAGTCCAGTTTGGCTTTAATGGAAAAGTTGATAAAGTTGGTATCAACAAAATTACCAATGGGAGTAAATGGGCCCAGCTGTGTAATTTATTGGAAAAATAAGCAGAATGGGTGTTGGGGAACTTCTCTTTCCTTTAGCCTGCTGAGATCTTTCTTTTCTTTATTTTTAGGTTTTAACCTATCCTTTTCTTCAAGCCTCTGATCTCTGACACTAAGTATTCACTTCACGGTCACACGCTTCCTTGTTTTCTTTTGCTTCTCTATGCTCACACCACTCTCTTGTTTCTTCCAGAATCCCACTGTAGCTTGTTAGTTTTGTAGGTAGCTAATTAAGATATAATTTTTCTTTGTCATATCTACTAGCACTCAAGATAATAACAAAGAAAATTTTATTATAATATACTTTGGTAGCATGTTTTCTTTTTTTTGTTCTTTTTTATTTTCACATTTGATCTTCGTAGGAGTCTCTCAAAAGATGTGGTATCACTATCTCCATTTTATAAATGAGGACAGCAACATGGACAAAAGGCTGACGGCACCTCACAAATGACCCAAGGCTCTTTTTTTTTTTTTTGCTATTCTCTAAACCATTTCCTACAACTGCTCAATTTTACACTTAATCTGAGCCCTCTCATTTTTCATAAAACTTCAGGTAAAAGTAACATGTAAAAGATCTCTCACATAAATTCTTCTTACATACACACACACACACCACTCACACACAGTCATCAATGCCCACTTTGGAACAATTCAAATGCTTTATTGATTCTTTCAAAAGGAAACGTATGGATTATAAGTGGGTCTTTGTTTATTTATTTATTTATTTATTTTTGTTATGTAGTCAGTTATCAGTTTAGGAATAAGGTCTCTGGTTTTGAACTCTGTAGAAAGAAAGGTCAACAATAACAGGACCTGAAAAATATCAAAACCAACCACAGAATCCAATGAACTACTCATTCATAAAGTTGGCAAAAGCATTCATGGCAAATGGTAAATCCTTCACCTTTTGATCCTTTTCCCAATCATCATCAGTGAGGCAGTTTATTCCATAGTAGAATCCAGTTGCTGCTCAGGAGTATTAAAATCACCCAGTGTCATACATGAACCCTGTATACGTGAGCCTAGTGGACTGTCAGAGCAGACCCAACACTGTCATGATCGTAGCCCATCAACCTGCAGCTCTCTTCAGGGCACTAACAATTTCCTGTAACAGCATACTTTCCCCTGGTCTGATGTGAGTTCTCCCTTCTCCCTTCTCCTTCTAGATGTATCGGCTTCACAAACCTAACATTTCGACCTCAGAAATGACTCTCTTTAGTTCTATAGCAGTGTTGTGGAGAGTGGTGGGGTAGAGTAGTTTTAGTAGGTGCTGGCAACACCCTGCCAAGATCCCATTTATTATTCGATCACCAGGACTAAGGCAGGGATTGCTTTATTCGTTTTTGTAACTTTGAGGAAGCTGAGGATTGGAGAGGTTAAATATTTTTCATTGATGTATTAATCATGTTTATTTTCTATATATTATGATGCTTTGATATTTTGGGACCTTGGGGACCTGGGAAGAGATTGCTCCTCCCAAGGTTAGTGAATTTCTAGAGTTACTAATCAGATTGCTGAGAGCATACATTTGTCATGTGAACCAGCCAATCTGGAGTCCATATACCCCCTTCCACCTGTCTTTTTTTTTAAAAAATCAGGTTCCAATTGTTAGGGACATTATCTTCCTTCCCTAACTCACCATAGTGCCAGTTACTAGAAAGCAAGGGACCACCCCACATATTCCAGGACAAATGAAAATTATTCAAATTATCTAATCCTAACTTATTTAGCTTGCCTGCTCTGTCTTGATTTTTTTTTCCTGGGAAAGCCACAATAAAGACTCTGACCCATGCTTTCTACTACACCCCTTTTGCCTCTTGACTGGCCCCAGTGCTTTGCTGTGTGGCTCTGCATGGTGTGACATACACCCTCCTCTTGGGAACCGTAAGCCATAAGCTCTTCTTTCAAGGTAGCTGTCTGTGTGCCTGTCATCTTACCACATCTGATTAAAACAAATCCTGGGTATATTTTAAAATACTGATGGAGTTCTAGAAAGTGACAAGGCTGAACCTAGAACCCGAGTTTTTATATTCCTAACAGAGTTCTTCATAACTCATTTGTAAAGAATATTATGTTCTTTATAAATGCCACTTAAAATTTAATTTAAGGTTATTGTATGATATTAAAATGAAGTTTAAAAAAGGTTAAACTCTTTTTAAAAAAGACAGCTGGTACTCTTGATCAAGCTCTGGTTACAAACATTTTATGTTGCTTACTAGAACTGTCTGTACTAAAATATCTAGGTCTTATGTAACTGAGCAACTTAGAAATTTGTCAGCATAGAAATGAATGAAAGAAAAAGACTGTCACAAAGTTTTCCACCCAGAATGATTTTCCTCAGTATGTTTAGATACAGTGAGGAGGAAGGAGACATGCAGATACATGATGAGGAATGTTATAGTATAGGAATAAGTTCCTTTAATGAAGCTGAGGATGTTTAGTATGAAATGAAATATCAGGGTCAATTATGCTTAGTCATTCTCAACACCAACCTAATTACTTCTGAAAAGGTTAATTTTTTTTTCTTTTGCTATGGAGTCTCACTCTGTCACCCAGGCTAGAGTGCAGTAGTGTGATCTTGGCTTACTGCAACCTCTGTCTTCTGAGTTCAAGTGATTCTTCTCCCTCAGCCTCCTGAGTAGCTGGAATTACAGGAGTGCACCACCATGCCTGGCTGATTTTTGTGTTTTTAATTTTTTATTTTTATTGTTATTTTTATTTATTATTATTATTTTTTTTTTTAGTAGAGATCAGGTTTCACCATGTTGGCCAGGCTGGTCTCGAACTCCTGACCTCAAGTGATCCTTGTGCCTCAGCCTCCCAAAGTGCTGGGATTACAGGCGTGAGCCACCACGCCCAGCCAAAAGGTTTAATTTTTAAACTGGGTTTTTATTCAAGTTGGAAAATTCAGACATTTAGGGTTTTTTTTGTTGTTTATTTGTTTTTTGACTCAGAGTCTCACTCTGTCACCCAAACTGTAGTGCAGTGGCACAATCTTGGTTCACTGCAACCTCCACCTCCTGGGTTCAAATGATTCTTTGCCTTGGCTTCCCAGTAGCTGGGATTACAGGCATGCACCACCATGTTTGGCTACTTTTTGTAACTTTAGTAGAAACGGGGTTTCAGCATGTTGGTCAGGCTGGTCTCGAACTCATGGTCTCAAACAATCTGCCCACCTCAGCCTACCAAAGTGCTGAGTTTACATGCGTGAACCACCCCGCCTGGCAGCTACAGTTTCTGAAAGAAGAAATTTTCACAGTAGAAGACTGGTCAATGGCAAAGTTTTCTCTAATATTTAATGACTATATACAAATTCAATTTTAATTACAATCAACTCATATAAATCTACACCAATGAATAAATGAAACAGCACTAAGATATTTCAAAATAGGAAAAAGAAAAAAAAATCCTCCAGTCATCTTTTGCAATATATGTGCTTTCCTCTTCATCTTTTGTCTAGACCAGTCAGCTACTGTTACCATTGTTGTTACTGCTACAATTAAACAACTTATTTTGTGTCTATTATGTGTCAGCTTGTTTGCCAAGTGCTTTATCTGCTGTCTTATTAATTTAGTGTTGCTATAAAGGAATATCTGAAGCCAGGTAATTTGTAAAGAAAAAGGTTCATTTGGCTCATGATTTTGATGGCTGGAAAGTTAAAGATGGGGCATCTGCTTCCAGTGAGAGTCTCAGGCTGCTTCCACTCATGGGAGAAGGTGAAAGGGAGCTGGTGTATACAGAGATCACATGGTGAGTGAGGAAGTTGAGAGAGAGAGAGAGAGAGAGGTGGGAGGTGCCAGTCTATAACAACCACTCTTGCAGGAACTAACAGAGTGAGAACTCACTCACCACTTAGGGAAGGCATTAGTCTATTCATAAAGGATCTTCTCCCATGACCAAAGCATCTCCCATTAGGCCCCATTTCCAACAATGGGAATCAAATTTCAACATGAGGTTTGGAGAGGAAAAATATCCAAACCATAGCACTTGCATTGTTTCATTTAGTTCTCACTTCATTATATAAGAAAGAAACTATTATGTACTCTGTTTTTCAGATGCTGGGCTGTGAATTAGAAAGTTTAAATAACCTGCTTAAGATCTCATGTCTATTAAGTAATATGACAGCAAAGCTCATATTTTTAAGCTCCATATCATAGTTCCCTCAAATTAATTTATCTTATCTGAGCATTCTAGCTGAAGTCAGGGAACAAGATAATCTCACCTGCGTTGTCCAGTAAGGTAGCCACTAGTCATACGTGGCTACTTAAGTTTAAATTAATTAAAATTAAATATAATTAAAAGGTCAGTTCTCCAGTCCTTCTAGCCACACTTTGAGTGTTCAATAGTCATATATGGTTAGTGGCCGCTTATCGGGCAACACAGCCATATGACATTTTTATCATTGCAAACTGTCTCTTGGATAGTTCTTGTCTGGAAGCATACTGGGTGTGGGTGTGAGGTGTGGTAAGAGAGGAATTTAAAGGTGTCATTTGGGGAAGAGAGATTCAAATACACCACATTAGAGTTGTCTGTTTTGTTCTTAAACAGCAAATCAGGGTAATTATTAAGAAGAGAATTGGGAGCCAATACAGTGAAAATTTCTTCTTGTCTTATCCTGTGGTGGAAAATACCCTAGAGACATATAATGGCTCTCCATGAATTATGGTATGTCTGGGTGCCAATGGGTACCCTAAAATGTGACTCTTCCGTATCTTATCAGTAATGTCAAACTATTAATGTATTTTTGCTCCTATAGGTTACAAATACTTTAGGGAGGGTAAAGATGTGCTTCTTTTCTATTTGTGACATGTTGTCTTCTATTTCTTCATAGAGGAATATTTTTCCTACTTTCCCTCCCCTCCATTTTTTGTCAAGGAGCATACAGGCTGTCTAGGTTTCTGGAACAGGCAAAAGAACAGTGAAAGACCCACCCGCTATAATGTCACCTTTCAGGGTTCTCTCATAGAAATTCAGCATTGTGTAAAAAAAAAGTTGTGAATTTGAGGGTGCTAATAATCATACGTACTCTATAGTTCAAATGGCATGATTCCAAAGCTGTGACTTAATTTCAGAAATAGACTGATTAGCCTCTCAATAGACCCAAAGCATACTTCTGATTAACAATCATAAAACATATTCAGAGTGATTATATGGGAGAAATAATTTAGAATACAACAGTATGTGGTACACTTGCTATGAAATCTTGGGCAAGCTCCTTTATATTTAAGTTTTTCACTCTTTAAAATGAGAATAGAGGAAAATGGCAGCTAGGAGACAGGACTACATTGCAGCTTTCACTCGGACAGACAGAGCAGTGGGCGAAGGCTTGCACTGTGAACTCTTGCTCCAGAACTACCTCAGGAATAAACCAGGAAAGACAACAGAATCCACAGGTCCTCTGGAGAAGGCAGATTGCTCCTGCAGGAACTGGGAGACAGCCCAAATACTGTGAGTGCCCAAACTGTGAAAGTGGGAAAAGGGCATCGTCCTTCCCCGAACACGCACCCTTACTGGGGAACCTGAAGGTCTAGATCACAGGAGAAGGATTTGACCTTATCTGGAGCTGAGTCAATTTAGAGAGCCAGGCAAAATACAGGGGAAGAGGAAGCAGCAGGAAAAGCCCTGTGGGCTCTCTGGGTCCCCAGGGAACCATTTCTGACTTGTCTCACAGGGGTCCTTGGGGAGGGCTGCCAGAGGCACTGGGAAAAGACCACAGAGAGAAGGAAACTTCCAGCTGAATTTTGTAACCATTCCAACCGAACACGAAGTCTCCTGGTCAGAACTCAGGGGAGGGCATGAATCCAGTGTGCAGACTCCACAGGCACGGAGGTAAGAAAGTCCTGCTTGCTTTCATAGCTGGGAGGCTGGTAGCCCAGAGCAAGTTCTCAGCCCTGTTCACCCACTGCCTGGAAACAAACTTGGTGCTGTTGTGGGGGACATGGTGGGAGTCAGACTGGTCTTTTGGGTGGCATGGGAACTGGTGAGGCCTGTAACTGCCAGCTTTCCCCAACTTCCCTGACAACTTGCATGACACAGCAGACGCACCTATAATCCTCTTGGGAATATAATTCTATTGACCTGGGAACCACACCCCCATCTGCTACAGCAGCTGCAGTAAGCCCCGCCCAAGGAGAGTCTGAGCTCGGACACCCCTAGACCTTCCCCAACCTGATGGTCCTTCCCTACCCATTCTGGTAACTGAAGACAAAGGGCATATTCTCTTTGCAGTTCTAGGGCCCTGCCCATCACCTGATCCTTCCTTTACTACATAGCTGATGCTCTCTGGAAAGTGTCACCTCCTGCGGGAGGTCAACCAGCACAAAAATAGTGCATTAAGGAACCAAAACTGAGGACCTTCACAGAGTCCATTTCACTCCCCTGCCACCTGCACTGGAGCAGGTGTTGGTATCCATGGCTGAGAGACCTGCAGACAGTTCATATGACAGGACTCTGTGCAGACAACCCCTAGTACCAGCCTGGAGTCTGCTAGCCCTGCTGGGTGGCTAGATCCAGAAGAGAGATAACAATCATTACAGCTCAGCTATCAGAAAGCCACATCCCTAGGAAAACGGGGAGAGTACTACATCAAGGGAACACCCCGTGGGACAAAAGTATCTGAACAGCAACCTTGAGTCCCAGATACTCCCTCTGACATAGCCTACCCAAAAGAGAAGTAACCAGAAAAACAATTTTGACAATATGACAAAACAAGGTTCTTTAACACCTCCCAAAAAATTATACTAGCTCACCAGCAATGGCTCCAAACCAAGAAGAAATACCTGATTTACCTGAAAAATAATTCAGAAGATTGATTATTAAGCTAACCAAGGAGGCACCAGAGAAAGGTGAGGTCCGATTTAAGGAAATTTAAAAAATGATACAAGAAATGAGTGGAGAAATCTTCAGTGAAATAGATAGCATATATAAAAAACAATCACAACTTCAGGAAATAAAGGACATACTTAGAGAAATGCAAAATGTTCTGGAAACAGAATCTAACAAGCAGAAGAAAAAACTTCAGAGCTTGGAGACAAGGTATTTGAATTGGCCCAAACCAACAAAGACAAAGAAAAAAAGAATTTAAAAAAAGGGACAAAGTCTCCAAGAAGTCTGGGATTATGTTAAATGACCAAACTTAAGAATAATTGGTGTTCCCAAGGAAGAATAGAAATCTAAAAATCTGGAAAACATATTTGGGGTAATAATTAAGGAAAACTTCCCTGGCCTTGCTAGAGACCTAGACGTCCAAATACAAGAGGCTCAAACAACACCTGGGAAATTCATCACTAAAAAGTCATTGTATAGGCACATTGTCATCAGGTTATTTAAAGTCAAAATGAAGGAAAGAATCTTAAGAGCTGTGAGACAAAAGCACCAGGAAACCTATAAAGAAAAACCTATCAGATTAACAGCAGATTTCTCAGCAGAAACCCTACAAGCTAGAAGGGATTAGGACCCTATCGTCAGTCTCCTTAAACAAAACAATTATCAGCGAAGAATTTTGTATCCAGCAAAACTAAGTTTCATAAATGAAGGAAAGATACAGACTTTTTCAGACAAACAAATGCTGAGAGAATTTGCCACTACCAAGCTGGCACTACAAGAACTACTAAAAGGAGCTCTAAAATCTTGAAACAAATCCTGGAAACACATTAAAACAGAACCCCTTTGAAGCATAAATCTCACAGGACCTATAAAATAAAAATACCATTAAAAAAACCAAGGTATACGGGCAACAAATAACACAACGAATGAAATAGTGCCTCACATCTCAATACTAATGGTGAATGTAAACGGCCTAAATGCTCCACTTAAAAGATTCAGAATTGCAGAATGGATAAGAATTCATCAACCAACCATCTGCTGCCTTTAAGAGACTCATATAACACATTAGAACTCATATAAATTTAAGGTAAAGGGGTAGAAAAAGACATTCCATGCAAATGGACACCAAAAGTGAACAGGAGTAGCTCTTCTTGTATCAGACAAAACAAACTTTAAAGCACCAGCAGTTTAAAAAAGACAAAGATGTAAATTATATAATGATAAAAGGCCTTGTCCAACAGGAAAATATCACAATCCTAATTATATATGCACCTAACACTGGAGCTCCCAAATTTATAAAACAATTACTACTAGACCTAAGAAATGAGATATACAGCAACACAATAACAGCAGGGGACTTCAATACTCCACTGACAGCACTAGACAGGTCATCAAGACAGAAAGTCAACAAATAAACAGTGGATTTAAACTATACCTGGAACAAATGGACTTAACAGATATTTATAGAACATTCTACCCAACAACCACAGAATATACATTCTATTCATCAGTGCATGGGACTTTTTCCAAGATAGACCATATGGTAGGCCACATAACGACTCTCAATACATTTAAGAAAACTTAAATTATATCAAGTACTGTCTCAGACAACAGTGAAATAAAACTGGAAATCAACTCCAAAAGGAACCTTCAAAACCAAATACATGGAAATTATATAACCTGCTTCTGAATGATCGTTGGGTCAACAAATAAATCAATATAGAAATTAAACATTCTTTGAACTGAATAATAACAGTGATGCAACCTATCAAAACTTCTGGGATACAGCAAAGGCAGTGCTGAGAGGAAAGTTCATAGCCTTAAATACCTACATCAAAAAGTCTGAAAGAACAGAAATAGACGATGTAAGGTCCCACCTCAAGGAACTAGAGAAAAAAGAGCAAACTAAACCCAAACCCAGGAGAAGAAAGGAAATAACCAAGATCAGAGCAGAACTAAATGAAATGGAAACAAATGAACAAAAAATAATACAAAAGATAAACGAAACAAAAAGCTGGTTCTTTGAAAAGATAAATAAAATTGATATGCCATTAGCAAGATTAACCAAGAAAAGAAGAGAGAAGATCCAAATGAGCTCAATTAGAAATGAAAGGGGAAATATTACAACTGACACCACAGAAATACAAAAAATCATTCAGGTCTACTATGAATACCTTTGTATGCATAAACTAGAAAACCTAGAAGAGCTGGATAAATTCCTGGAAAGATATAACCATCTTATCTTTAATCAAGAAGAATTAGAAATCCTGACTGAGCACACCAATAACAAGCAATGAGATTGAAATGGTAATGAAAAAATTACCGACAAAAAAAGTCCACAACCAGGTGGATTCATAGCCGAATTCTATCAGACATTCAAAGAAGAATTAGTACGAATCCTATTGACACTATTCCACAAGATAAAGAAAGAGGAAGTTCTCCCTAAATTATTCTATGAAGCCAGTATCATCCTAATACCAAAACCCAGAGAGGACATAATTGAAAAAGAAAACTACAGACCAACATCTCTGATTAAAATAGATGCAAAAATCCTTAACAAAATATTAGCTAACTGAATCCAACAGCATATCAAAAAGATAATCCACCATGAGCAAGTGGGTTTCATACCAGGGATGCAAGAATGGTTTAACATACACGAGTCAATAAATGTAATATACCACATAAACATAATTTTTAAAAGTCATGTGATCATCTCAATAGTTGCATAAAAAGCATTTGACAAAATCCAGCACCCCTTTATCACTAAAACTCTCAGCAAAATTGGCATACAAGGTATATACCTCAATATAATAAAAGCCATGTATGACAAACCCACATCCAACATAATACTGAATGGGGAAAAGTTGAAAGCATTTCCTCTGAGAACTGGAACAAAACAAGGATGCCTTGTCTTTTACTACTTCTATTCAACATAGTGCTGGAAGTCCTAGCCAGAGCAGTTGGACAAGAGAAAGAAATAAAGGGAATCCAAATTGGTAGAAAGGAAGTCAAACTGTTGCTGTTTGCTGATGACATGATCATATACCTTGAAAACCTAAAGACTCATCCAAAAAGCTCCTACAACTTATAAAATGAGTTCAGCAAGGTTTCAGGATAGAAAATTAACAGACACAAATCAGTAGCTCTGCTGTATGCTAACAGCGACCAAGCTGAGAATCAAATCAAGAACTCAACCACTTTACAATAGCTGCAGAAAACAAAACAAGACAAACAAACAAACAAACAAAAACAAACAAACAAACAAAAAGCTTAGGAATATACCTAACCAGGGGGGTGAAAGACTTCTACGAGGAAAACTACAAAACACTGCTGAAAGAAATCATAGACAACACAAACAAATGGAAACACATCCCGTGGTCATAGATGGGTAGAATCAATATTGTGTAAATGACCACACTGCCAAAAGCAATCTACAAATTCAATGTAATTGCCATCAAAATACAACCATCATTCTTCACAGACTTAGAGAAAACAATTCTAAAATTCATATGGAACAGAAAAAAGAGCCTGAATAGCCAAAGCAATCATAAGGAAAAAGAACAAATCTGGAGGCATCACATTACCTGATTTCAAACTATACTGTAAGGCCATATTTACCAAAATAGCCTGGTACTGGTATAAAAATAGGCACATAGACCAATGGAACAGAATAGTGAACCCAGAAATAAGCCCAAATACTTACAGTCAACTAATCTTCAACAAAGCACACAAAAACATAAAGTAGAGAAAGGATTACCTATTCAACAAATGGTGCTGGGGTAATTGGCAAGCCATGTACACCATAGAATACTATGCAGCCATAAAAAAGGATGAGTTCATGTCCTTTGTAGGGACATGGATGAAGATGCAAACCATCATTTTCAGCAAACTATCACAAGGGTGAAGAACCAAACACCGCATGTTCTCACTCATAGGTGGGAATTGAGCAATGAGAACACTTGGACATAGGAAGGTGAACATCACACACCGGGGCCTGTCGCGGGGTGGGAGGAGTGAGGAGAGATAGCATTAGGAGATATACCTAATGTAAATGACAAGTTAATGGGTGCAGCACACCAACATGGCACATATATACGTATGTAACAAATCTGCACGTTGTGTACAAGTACCCTAGAACTTAGAGTATAATAAAAAAAAATTAGCCAGGTGTGGTGGTGCGTGCCTGTAATCCCAGCTACTTGGGAGGCTGAAGTAGGAGAATGGCTTGAACCCAGGAGGCAGAGGTTGCAGTGAGCTGAGATCGGGACACTGCATTCCAGCCTGGGCGACAGAGAAGACTTTGTCTTGGGGGGGAAAAAAAAATAATTCAGTGACTCCTAATGCTCTTGCCTGGGGAAACGTCTCATTGATGTCAACCCTGATGAGCCTAGAACTAGAGACTTTGTAGCCCAAGAAAACGGCTGAGCCAATTCCTTAAAATCCAAGGCCATACAGATGGAACTGGCAGTGACCTATGAATTCAGAGGATAAACTTCAATTAGGTATCCAAAACTGATGCACCTGTGTTGATAGGAAGAAGAAAAAAAAAGTCCGCTTGGTTTTATCTGTGATGGAAGGACCTCTTTGTCTGCATGGCTCCCCATGTGACATTGTATAGAGTCACTGAAAACAATGCAATAGACAGAGTCACTGAAAACAATACAAAAGTACATTCTTCCTCTTGCGGTGTTTAACACAGCTCCAAAGCTTGTAGGCACCTCGTGGCTTATGATACAGGCCTTATCCATAGGAGCAGAGCATTGATTTTCTCCACTGTGATTTCATGCACAACAGTATATTCAGTGACTGTGCTTATACCATAAAGGTAGTAAGTCTTACTTCCTCTGCAGGCAAGTCTGCTAGTTCTGTTTAATGTTAATGTAGTTGGAGAGAGAACAGTGTTCCACAGGGACATAGAGTGACAAGAAAAGAAATAAAGGATTTTAGCTCTGAATCAATAACTGTACCAATGAAAGCAAATCGGATGAAAGGAAGTCAAAGAAACTGGAACTAACTTTTCCTTCAAGCGCAAGTTGCCCTTGGGATACAAGAAAGAGCTGCATTCTCTGCTCTCCGCAAGAGGGAGCATTAAGACTTTATTTCCAAGCTCCAAATTACCAGCTTGAATGGAGACAATAGAATGCGATTAACACCAAGTTTATTGATCGGAAATGGTTTATGGTATCAATTTGTTGTAATGAAAGTTGCCGTTATTTTTGAAGTCAGTTATCATTTCACTTTGGAATGAAAAAAAAAAACAATTTTGATGCAAGCAAACCTTCAAAGTTCACAAAAAGAATTTGAGATTTATGTCTGTAATAATGTTCAGGTTCAAAGGTAATATAAAGCTAAATGTGAGTGACATCAATATTAGTGGCATAAGGCTTGTCTATTTTGCTCAGTGTTTTATCCTAGGAGCCTAGCAGAGTGTGTACTTGGTATATGCTTAATATTTCTTGAAAAAATAAATTAATACTCTTATGTTAACATTAGAATTAATACTCATTAGGAGACATTATATTATCACGAGTCCAGAATCTGGGATAAGACACTTATGTTTTAATCCTAACCCCACCATTAAGTACCTAAATCAATGGAATATGATCATTAATTTAAGAAAGGTTATATTTCTACATACGTAAAAGGGCATAAAATATCTATGATGTATGTTTGTTGCTAGAATAATAGGTAATATCATAAAATGTTTGAAACATTGATGTATCCAATGTGGAATAACAAAATACAAATTATGGAGGAAATTTTGTCATAGGTGATGGCTACGTCAAACAATTTAAAGGATTATCACCTGTGTGTATATGTGTATAGAAAAAAAAGCTCTTAATCATATATATTTTAAATCTGAGGATATTTCTATATACTGTGTATATTTGCCATTCTTAATTTAACTTTGATTAGGTAGACTTGAGGTAATTTCTTTAGAAGTGGAGAACTATTCTTTTGCTTTGAGTCCTTTTAGTCAAACACAAAATTGGAAGATTCTGAATCTTAGGCTGCCTATTTCTCGTATCTGGTGTGTAAATGCATTTTAATGTTTCTGTCAACATAGGACAAGTTCTGCCATCTTTATGGTGCCTTTGGGGAGAAATCATGGAATGAGCTAGGAAAGGAGCTGGCACCATATATTACCTGGTTACCTCCCTGATTTCACACTGATTTCATCTTATCTGAAGCTCTCTACAACTCCAAATTCCTCATGGCCTCGAACTGTAGGAAGTGGTACTTCGTTTTCCCTTCCAGACTGTGCTTATCCTTACCACAGAGCCCAGAGGATGTAATCTGAAAGGTGATTAAGTGATTGGAGAGAAAATGCACCATAAAATAAAATCTTTTCCCAAAATGTAGTATTTCCAAGCCTGGAGGCAGAATATATTCCTTAAAGGCTGAACTACACATTTGATGTATTATTGATTGTGCCTGTCTAGTACAGCTCTTTCAGAAAAAGGACAAATGTAGTTAGTTTGTCTCTATCATTAGAGTTTTCCCCTAGGTCTCTTTTGAATTATTTTGAGCTGCGTGTTCTATGGGATATGACAAAGCAGACAACTCAAACTTTAGGGTCTATGTTGATGTCTCAAATAGAAGGAACTTGTGGGTGATAACATAAGAATCCTTCTCTGCCTGTTTTGCCCTCAACCAGCCATTGGAAGAAGCTAAAACAGAAGGCTTTTGTTCTGTCAAGTTTCCTGTCCTGATCCTGGTGTGCTAGTTCATGGCTTGTAGCTAATATCCAAAAGGAAAAGTGAGAAGGCCTTTTCACTGAAGATTGTGCCTTGTTTCATAATGATTTTTCCTCCTTGTAATTTGTTTCTTTTTTTCAGCTATCCCAGTACAAAATGTCAACTGTCATTCCTCCAGGCTAAAAAGGTTCCACAGCTGAATGGAGGTGGTGGCAAATCACAAGTTCAACCTCTTTTTACACATTTCACTTGGTGCATGTTTAAAGTATTAGCACGTTATATCTAGAAATTCTCTTTACTGTATTTTCTTTTTTCTGGTCAGCAGACATTGGTCCTTGGAGCTCTGATACCTTTTTCCTTTATTTCTTTCTGATTTTTGGAGTGGAAGACATTTATGTCTACGTCTTCTTGGTCTATTTGCTCAGGCTTTTGATCAAAATAGCTGTCCTGGCAAGCTCATGTCTTTCTACCTTGAATTTAGACTGCAGGAAATCACTGACTAATCATGTGTCCTGGTTGTTGGTACTCTGAGCAAAATAACTTTCTAGCTTTACTTCCCATAACTAAAATAATTTTCTCTTCACCCCTTTTTGTTTTCCAAATTAGTTTATGCTTTCCCCCATCTTTTGTACTCTGAATAAACTGTGTGTTCTATTTTTTTTCCTATTTTGATGAACATTTTGACGAGCTGGTTCAAGGCTATACTTTACCTGTTAAAACAAGTTTTGAATTTTATTACTAACTGTTTAGTTAATGTAGGAAAAGATATTGATTCTATATATCTAATGTGAATAAAGTGAAAAGGCAATAAAATTCCATAAATGCTGCTACTGAGAACTTTTAATGACATTACATGGAAAATGTTCTGACTAAGATCAATGGAAAAAATCTACTTTCAGATCTGACTATTTCAGGAAGTATTATTTTCCACTAAAGAGTGTTTAATAGGGTTTATCTATTGCCAATGACCATGAAAAAGAAAAAAGATGCCAGAGAGAGAGGAAAACAGAGTGTTCAGAGGAGAGAAAGTAAGAAATTATTTTACCCTGGTTAACAGGTAAAGCAGGCAGACAAATTTTCATAGTATTTATTGAATACATGTACATTTTTCTGCAGATAACAATTGAAAATTAATTGGTCCTTAAAATGCTCTACTTTGAGCAGTGCAGATTGAAAGCCTGAAAATTTACTATGATTAATGATAAAGGTTTGGAAGCAAGATGTGACATTCAGTGTAGATTGTACTTCTCATGATAGGAAAAGATGTAGTGCAGTTCTCTGAAACCTGGAAGAAGAATCCTGGCAGTGAACTAGAGCCTATGAATAGAATCTTATACCTCATAGGTTTTTAGTAAACCACATATATGCATTTAACAAATTTCAAAATGTGGGTTCTGTTATTAGCAACAGAAACCTAGTATATTTGACATCTGAAGTAGATAGGTATATTTTCAACACTCCCTCATCTTCCTGAAAGTTTAAACTTTCATCCTTTTCTTACATTCCAATATAATAACATTTAATGTAAATTATTTTTCAGCAACTGAAATATGAATTTAATAAAAGTGAAACATCTATAAAAGGTTTAATGTAGACAATTATGAAATTGTCCCACTGATGTTTTATTTTCTTGAATTGTGCTTTAGTTTTAAAACAAAATACTATTTAAAAAGAATAAATATCAATTTTGAAGACATAATTTTGAAGACATCTGTAACTTAAATTCAGTAAAATATTTTATGTATGGAGTAAAATTTGCACTTAACAAGAAAGAGCATTGTGTTTTGTAATCCAGCCTGAAGAATTTCCTTGAGGATCCTTCTAAGTCAGGTTCATTGGCAACAAATTATATCAACCTTTTAAAAAATATGTAAATACTCTTATCTCACCTTCACTTTTGAAAGACAGTTTTGCAGGATTCTTGATTGACAATTTTTTTTTTCTTTAAGCACTTTGAATATGTCATCTCATTGCCCTCTGTACTTTGTTGTTTCTGGTGTTAAGTCAATTATTAGTCTTATTGAGGTCCCCTTGCACATGTTATTTTTCTCCAGCTCCTTTCAAGATTTTCTCTTTACCTTTGTCTTTTATTTTATTTTAATTTATTGTGGTAAGAACATGTAATGTTAGTTCTACACTCTTAATACATTTTTTTTTTGAGTACAATACATTATTGTTGACTACAGGAAGAATGTTGTAAAGCAGATCTGTAGAGTTTATTTGGCTTTATTAACTGAAAATTTATGGCTGTTGATTAATAATTTCCCATTTCCCTCTTCCCTCCACCCTGGAAAATACCATTTCACTCTTGGATTCTATGAATTTGACTATTTTAGATAACTTATAGAAGTGGATCATGCAGTATTTGTCTTTCTGTGACTGACTTATTTCATTTAGCATAATGTCCTCAAAGTTCATCTATGTTATCCCTTATTGCAGAATTTCCTTCTTTCTTTTTTCTTTTTTGAGATGGAGTCTCGCTCTGTCACTCAGGCTGGAGTGCAGTGGCACAATCTCGACTCACTGCAACCTCCGCCTCCTGGGTTCAAACGATTCTCCTGCCTCAGCCTCCTGAGTAGCTGGGATTACAGGCTCCTGCCACCATACCCGGCTAAGTTTTGTACTTTTAGTAGAGATGGGGTTTCACTATGTTTGTCAGGCTGGTCTCGAACTCCTGACCTCGTAATCCCCCCGCCTTGGCCTCCCAAAGTGCTGGGATTACAGGCATGAGTCACTGTGTCTGGCCTCCTTTATTTCTGAAAGAGAAATAGCATTCCATTGTATGTGCATTTTCTTTATTCATTCAACAACATTCTTTAGCCAAACAACATTTAGATTATTTCTACATTAAAATTGTGAATAGTTCTTCAATGAACATTCAAGTGCAGATATCTCTTCAACATACTGATTTCAATTCTTTTGGATAAATACCAAGAAGCGGGATTGCTGAATCCTATGGTAGTTCTGGTTTTAATTTTTTGAGGGCTTTCTATACTATTTCTATATGGCTGCATAATTTAAAATTACTACCAACAGTGTGCAAGGATTCCAGTTTCTTTATATCCTCACTAACACTTGTTGTCTTTGGTTTTTGATAATAGTGACATAACAGGTGTGAGTGATAGCTCATTGAGGTTTTGATTTGCATTTCCTTGATGATTAGTGATATTGAGAATTTTTTTCATATACCTGTTGGCCATTTGTATGTCTTCTTTGAAGGAATGTCTATTCAGGTTATTTGCCCATTTTTAAGTTGGGTTATTTGTTTTCTTGCTATTGAGCTGTTTGAGTTCCTTATACATTTTGGAGGTTAACCCTGTAGGTGTATGGTTTGCAAATGTTTTCTCCCATCCCATAGATTGTCTCTTCAGTCTGTCAATTGTTTTCTTTTCTGGGCAGGAACTTTTTAGTTTGATACAATCCCATTTGTCCATTTTGCTTTTGTTGCCTGTATTTTGGGGTCATATCCAGGAAATCATTTCCTAGACAAAAATTGTGGCGCTTCCCCTCGATGCATTTTTCTAGTAGTTTTAGTAGTTTTACAAGTTTCAAGTCTTATGTTTATGTTTTTAATCCATTTTGAGTAGAGTTTCGTGTGTGGTGTGAGATGAGTCCAATTTTATTCTAAGTGTGGATGTTCAATTTTCCCCACACTATTTATTAAAGAGATTATCTTTTCTGCATTGTATATTCTTGACACCCTTGTCAAAGTTCAGTTGATGATATATACAGAGTTTTATTTCTGGACTGTTTATTCTGTTCCATTGGTTTATATGTCTGTTTTTAAGCTAGTAACATTCTGTTGTGATTTCTGTAGCTTTGTAATATGTTTCAAAGTTAGGAAGCGTGATACCTCCAGTTTTGTCCTTTTTCAGTATTGCTTTACTATTTGTACTCTTTTGTGCTTCTATATGAAATTTAGAATATTTTTCTGTTTAAAAAATCAAATTGGAATTTTGATAGAGATTCTGTTGGATCTCTAGATCTCTTAGGGTAGTATGGAGACCTTACCAATATTAATTCATCCAATTTATGAACATGGGGTATCTTTCCATTTGTTTCCGTCTTGTTTGTTGTTCTTCCGTGTTTTGTAGTGAACAGTGTTCAAATCTTTCACCTCCTTAGTTAAGTTTATTTCTAGGTATTTGATTCTTTTTGGTGTCATAAATGGGATTATTTTCTAATTTCCTTTTTAGATAGTTCATTGTTAGTGTATATAAATGCTACTGACTTATTAAAAAAATTATACTTTAAGTTCTGGGATACATGTGCAGAACGTGCAGGTTTGTTTCATAGGTATACACATGTCATGGTGGTTTGCTGCACCCATCAACCCATCATCTATATTAGGTATTTCTCCTAATACTATCCCTCCCCAGGCCTCGCACCACCCAACGGGCCTCAGTGTGTGATGTTCCCCTCCCTGTGTCCATGTAGTTCTTATTGTTCAACTCCCACTTATGAGTGAGAACATGCGGTGTTTGTTTTTCTGTTCTTGTGTTAGTTTGCTGAGAATGATGGTTTCCAGCATCATCCATGCCCCTGCAAAGGACATGAACTCATCCTTTTTTATGGCTGCATAATATTCCATGGTGATATGTGCCACATTTTCTGTATCCAGTCTATCATTGATGGGCATTTGGGTTGGTTCCAAGTCTTTGCTATTGTGAATAGAGTCACAATAAACATGTGTGTGCATGTGTCTTTATAGTACAATGACTTACAATCCTTTGGGTAGATACCTAGTAATGGGATTGCTGGGTCAGATGGTATTTCTAGTTCTAGATCCTTGAGGAATTGCCACACTGACTTCCACAATGGTTGAACTAATTTACACTCCCACCAGCAGTGTAAAAGCATTCCTATTTCTCCACATCCTCTCCAGCATCTGTTGTTTCCTGACTTTTTGATGATTGCCATTCTAACTGGCATGAGATGGTATCTCACTGTGGTTTTGATTTGCATTTCTCTAATGACCAGAGATGATGAGCTTTTTTCATGTCTGTGGGCTGCATAAATGTCTTCTTTTGAGAAGTGTCTGTTCATATCCTTTGCACACTTTTTAATTTTTTTTCTTGTAAATTTAAATTTGTTTAAGTGCCTTGTAGATTCTGGATTTTAGCCCTTTGTCAGATGGATAGATTGCAAAAATTTTCTCCCATTCTGTAGGTTGCCTGTTCACTCTTAAGATAGTTTCTTTTGCTGTGCAGAAGCCCTTCAGTTTAATCAGATCCCATTTGTCAATTTTGGCTTTTGTTGCCCTTGCTTTTGGCATTTTAATTGTGAAGTCTTTGTCCATGCCTATGTCCTGAATGGTATTGCCTAGGTTTTCTTCTAGGGTTTTTATGGTTTTAGGTCTTACATTTAAGTCTTTAATCCATCTTGAGTTAACTTTTGTATAAGGTGTAAGTAAGGGATTCAGTTTCAGCTTTATGCATATGGCTAGCCAGTTTTTTCAGCAGCATTTATTAAATAGGGAATACTTTCC